>NW_006298272.1:1902754-1981984 GCF_000327345.1 Myotis davidii
TACTAAGAATTAACATCAATAAACTCTCAGAGGGAAGGTGGGAGGGAGTGGGTGGGTGGGAAGAGATCAAACCAAGAACGTGTGTGCACGGAGGCGTAACGGGGGGACACAGACAATGGGGTGGTGAAGGCCCGGGGTGGGGGTGGGGCGGGCTAGAGGGGTCAGTGGGGAAAAGCGGGGACATCTGTAATGCTTTCGACAATAAAGATTTAATTTAAAAGAAATTTAAAGATATTTCTCTTGACCAATTAAAAACATTGTCATTTGAAAGATTATTGTGAAAAAAACACACACATACTAGCCGATTGAGACATGGTGAGATTGTAATCATCCCACTTCATCCAAAATCTGTAACTTTGGTGTTTCCTGTCCTCCGTCACCAGGCGGAGGCAGGTGGTAAGGGCCCCCTGAGCTCTCCCGCCCACGTATGTGCGATGGGAGGACTTCTGTCGTATTGTAATTGTTGCTTAACTTCCTGCCCAAGAAACAAGACCTTCATTGGTTGCAGCGTTCTCGAATTTCTCTTTGGGTATTTATAAAGGTTATGACTCTTTCTGACATATTCTGGGTGTCCAGTGGATTACATTCACAGATAAACAATATGTTTGATTCTTAGTTTGTCCCTTTAAAATGTTTGTGGAAGGTTTTGGCTCTCCCCCGCTCCCCTGAGTTTCGGCAAATTGGTAAATTACTCTCAGGTAAGAACTCATGTCCTTTCATATCTGAACACTTGTTTATTTTCTTGCCCCAAATTTCATGACCTTTAACATTTTTAAATGGAAAAACGGAAATATTTCCATGAATGTGGTACTCACGGTCCCAATGCCTTTGCAAAGCTCGCTGGTGAGGAGGAGGAGGATGTTGACCTGGTGTCACAGGAGGCCGCGAGGAGGAGGATGTTGACCTGGTGTCACAGGAGGCCGCGACGGACACCTGTGGGCGAGGAGAGAATCAATACAGCTGATCAGGCACCGAAGACGATCGATCGCTGAGCAGAATTCCCAGGAATGGCTGTCAGTCCCAGGGCAGTGACAAGACACGATGTCCGTGGACAAGAGAAATAATACTCACGAATCGAAAGCACCACAGACGCTCTGGCCCTGGGGAGGAGCCGCCACAGAGTGCAGCATTGATCTTGCAAACATTATGGGGGAGATAATGTTTTTGCTTAAAAGCATTTTAGGTGCACAGAGCAGAAAACCGCCCGCACTAATGTTCGGAAAGTTAGAAAAACATTAGGTTGGAATAGTTTAGCATTTAATGCCCTTACAGACCCACCATGTCTTGTGGATTGTGTTTTAATAGGGGTTTATACTTGGTCATTTTCCATATTGATTGATAGAGAGCTCGCGCTCACACACACACACACTGAAATTAGGACAGAAGTGGGCTGTGCATTATATTTTTTTCTGCTTTGTGTTCACATATCTCTGTCGTGTTTTATGACTTCCTTTCACTCCAAAACATGAAATACTACTGTCAAGTTTCATGGGAAATGCAGTTGTATGAAGGTGACTCACTGAATAAATTACAGTCTATTTTTTATTATTCATTTCTGGAACCCGGGAAACTAATCCTAGTGATTGAGACGTGAAGACATATCGTATGCCAGGTATAATAACTCAAAGATGCATGTTTAATCTCAAGAAAAATTATAAAAAGGGCCATTCAACAGTGTGTATATAACAAAGCAAGAGAAAATACTTGACAAATACTTGAAAAAAAAGCAGTTCCAACGAATACAAATCAAAATTTTGATCATGTCTTTCAGCCCAAATACATCAATAATTACATTAAAGGTAAATAACCTCAATTTGTCAATTAAATGGTAAACACCTTATTACTGATTTAATTTCAAATAATGATCCACTTTATTCTGCTTAAAAGCGACACTCCATGATATAGGGAAACAGAGATGTTGGGAGTAAAAGAAAACCCCAAAACGATGTTCATTTTAATCTCCAGTCGTAATAGAATTGGTGCAGCCATTATAATGTTATGCAAATTAGACTGTGAAGTGAAAAGTGACAAATTAAAACAAAAACTATAGAAAATAATCATGACAGTGGGAAGGAGTGACCAGCCCCCTCTTTGTAATTAATTAATAGACAAAATACATAAAAGATTTTAATAAATTGAAAAGTGCGACTGACTTGATTGACTTTTAGTCACCAAATGCGCCAAATAGAAGTACAATTTGTTCTGAATGGATATGAGTCATTTTCTAAAATGAATCATTTATTGAGGAATAAATCAAATCCCAGAAAATTTCAAATGTCAAATATTGGACTAAGAGCTTGCAATCTGACCAAGTGCAAATAAGCTAGACGCGGTAAATAAAATGTAACCAGTAAATCACCAAATGTGATGCAATATACCGCCAAACGATGGAGTGGGTGGTGAGTTCTCCAAAACAGAGACAGAGGGCGCTCTAACCTGAGTGAGACCAGGGCCTCCACCTCCTGGTGGCAGTAGCTCAGTTTGTTTAAAGGAAAGACAGATCAACAATCAACATTTTCCCCAGGAATCTGAAAACATAGTAATTTAAATTCAAAGACAGTAGAAAGAGGTAATGAAGATAGAACACATTGTGAGTGTGTGAGAGTGTGTCTGTTTGTCTGTGTGTGTATGTGTATGGGTGTGTGTCTGTGTGTATGTATGTCTGTCTGTGAGGTGTATGCATGTGTGTATGTATGTGTCTCTCTGTGTGTGAGTGTGTGTCTATGCATGTATGTGTGTTTCTATGTGTGTCTGTATGTGTCTCTGTGTGCATGTGCGTGTGCGTGTCTATGTGCATGTGTGTCCATCTCTGTGCGTCTGCTATGTGTGTATGTATGTGTGTGTCTCTCTGTGTGTGAAAGTGTGCATGCCTCTGTCTGTATGTGTGTGCATGTGTGTGTGTATGTGTATGTGTGTCTCTGTGTGTCTGTATTTATTTGTGCCTGCATATGTGTGTGTGTGTCTGTATGTCTCTGTGTGTGTGTCCCTGCATGTGTGCCTGTGTGTATATGTGTGTATGTATATGTGCCTGCATGTGTGTGTGTGTGTGTGTGTGTGTGTGTGTGTGTGAGGAAATGCATGGGCGCAGCAGGAGCTACTGAATCTACTGGTGGACCCTCGCCCACTGCGCCTGCACTTGGCACTGTTAGAGTCTGAGCCGTCAGGAGCGTGTAAAACTGCAAACACCCGCTTCAGAGGTGAACACCGTCCCTCCCACTAGGTTTCTGCATGTTTCTTTTTCAAGGGCTCCATCGTTTCCACATGTAACTGACTTTACACACCCAGGAGATGGGGTCCCAGGTCGCTGCGGGTCCCAGGAACGTCCGGACTGTTCGATGGGCAGTGCCCGGCCTCCAGGCGGGGAAGCCAGCCCGCGCCTCGCCTCCTGCGCTGGGAGGCGTGTAACTGCTTCCTGAAACGCCACGGCGGCGGCGCAATGATGAGGAAATCTCAGCGAAGCTTTGGGCGTTTCCATTGTGATTTAACAAACGTGCCTGTTTACCGAGTCCCTGACACCACGCCAACCCCCATAATGCACTTGGCCCTCCAGTGGGTTTTAAATGCCGGAACCTGCACACGCTGCGTGTGCCTCCAGGAAGGGCCTCCGCGGTGAGGCTGACCTTGCTCAGCTCAGGACTGTCCACCAGGAAGGAGTCGCCTTCCTGCACCTGCACCTGCACCTGCACCTGCACCTGCGCCTGCGCCTGCGCCTGCACCTGCACGGGGCCGGGCCCCACCATCCGTGGCTGGAAGGCCGCCCCGGCCCAGGCTCTCTGCAGGCAGGACGATGGCGCAGGTGTAGAGGAGCCACCTTCCTTTTTTGCCTGTTAATCCTCACCCGAGGCTACGTTCCCATTGATTTTTAGGGAGAGCAGAAGACAGAGGGAGAGACAGAGAGAAACACTGATGTGAGAGAAACACATAGATTGGTTGCCTCCTGCACTCACCCACCCAGGGCCCTGGGACCAGGGAGGAGCCTGCAACCAAGGTACATGCCCTTGACCAGAATCGAACCTGGGACCCTCTGGTCTGCAGGCTGACGCTCTATCCACTGAGCCACACCGGCCAGGGCTGAACCACATTTCTGATGATCCGTGCAGCACAGCGTGACCCAGTGGTGAGTGCGGCTTTGGGTGCATTTATTTCTATGAGAAGAGCGTGTGTTCAGAGACAATAGTTTGACAGGAAAATTACCACAAGAGCAGTAAAGGGTTCTTAAGGACGAGAGCCCTTGATGGCAATGACCGAGCGAGGAGAGCAAAGGGCTTCACTTAGCTCTTCAGAAACACCCTCCATGCCCTCTCGCGCTCCGACCTCCTCCTGCCCGTTCCCCGCCTCTCCTCCAGCTCTTCATTCTCTCCTTAGTATTCACACGCTCACCCCATCTCACTTTCTCCTTTCCTTCTCGGAGCACCGTGACTGTAGACAATGGGCTGCAGCCCAGCTGGTGTGGCTCAGTGGTTGAGCGTCAACCTATGAACCAGGAGGTCACGGTTTGATTCCAGTAAGGGCACATGCCCAGGTTTCGGGCTCAATCCCCAGTGGGGCGTGTGCAGGAGGCAGCTGATCAATAACTCTCTCTTATCATTGATGTTTCTCTCTCTCTCTCCCTTCCTCTCTGGAATCAATAAAGACATATTTTTTTTAAAAAAGGAGAAAGTCAGGTAATAATGGATGATCTTTTAAAAATTTTAAAAAGAAGCTAAAAGAGAATGTGAATGACAAAAATAATAATTAAAAGTCAGGTAGCAGCAAGCATGCAAAAGTCAAACACGAGTTAGATAGAAAGAGATGTTAGCCACTCACGTTCCGGAGTTGATTTTGTAGGTCCACGTGAACACACAGACTTTTTATATTTTGGCTCCAAGTAGTCACAACAGGTGATGAAAGCGAGAATGAAAGGCGGCGTGGGCTGGCCCATGGCCCTCCCGTCGCACCGAGTACACGTCCCCCACTCTCCTCAGTTCTGTCTATTCCACATGGTCCTCTGGTCCTACTGCTGATGCGTCTGTCGGAGGACACGTGGGAGGAGGCCGGGCTGCCCCACAGGGGCTCCCCAACCCACGTCTAACATGCACAGGGTTTATTCAAAACCGCTACGGAAAACTCGTGTTGGAGCTGATGAACTGAGGTGACTCAGTCTGAGGCTGCAAGTCTCTCTAGTTTAAATGCAAACCCTGAGGTTAATTTTAGAAAAGTATAGGGTCGTAGAAATTATACAATCAACGCTGTCATTCAACAGGAGAAGAGAGGGAAGGTCAGAGAGGGCAAGTGCCTCGTCTCAAATAACAGCAATAAAATGTTAACGAGGAGGCGTCAGAACACCAGGCCTACAGCCCTGGGGAAGGAGAAGCCCATTGGATCGAAGGTCAAGGCTGCTCAGCCCAGAGGCAGGGCCCTGGGAACACTCCGTGATCTGCACCCGGTAACCACGGTAACCACGGGGACGCCTGAGACCTTCTCATCAGATACCACGTCAGGAAGAGGAGAGAAGCAACATATTTAAAATATTTAATGTGAAAATTAAAATAATAAAACACCAACACAGGAGTCTATATTCAGAGAAGTTATTCTTCAAAAAAACAAGGGAAATAAAGACGTTCTCATTTCAACAAAAACCGAAGGAATTCAAAGGGAGCGATCTGCCCTGTGAGAGATTTAGGAGAAATCCACAGGGAGAGTGCAAATCTCACCGACTTAAACTCAGATCCACACAGTAAAGGAGGCACCGGGGAGAGCCACTCAGTGCAAGCAGGAGCCTGGACGAGTGACATGGAGGACAGGATGCCATGGGGACCAGGGGGAGGGATTACAATGCGGTCAGAGGCCTGCCCTACCCAGGAAGCAGTCTGGGGTCACTTGTAGGTGGGCTTTGATGAGACACAAATGTATATTGAAGAACCAATGAAATGATTTTACAGAGTGTAGAGCTGATATGCCAAGAGAAGAGAACATTGAATCACAAAATGCTCGAGTAAACGCAGAGAAGGTAGAAAATTAGGGAAGAAAGGAAGAAAGAAAAATGTCCTGGATGGAAAACACGGTTATGAACATGGTAGCCATTAACCCTAAAAAACAAACAATCATTTTAAATGTGAACGGTCTAAATACAGCAACGAAAAACAGAGATTGTCATAGCACCGTTTAAAAAATCTACACCAAATTAAATGTCTGCCAGAAACCCACTTTAAATACAAACGCTTAATAGGTTAATAGTAAAAGATAGGAAAATAGTCAAAAGATATATCATGCTAAAATAAATCTAAAGTGGCATGAAGCTGTATTATTAATATCACAAAAAGCAGACATCAGGGACAAAGAAGGGTTTCGTTACCTATGATAAAGAGGGTCGATTATCCAAGAATACCTGGGAATCCTCACCCAACAACAGCATCTACCTACCAGGTGAGGTAAAACCTTACACAACAGGGAGGAGAAATAGAAGCTACTGGCCTGGGAGGTTTCTAAAGCCTTCCTTTAAGAAGTGACAGAGAAAGCAAGTAAAAAACACCAGTGAGGATACGGATGTAGAGGAATATTGTTCAGCTGGATGTAGCGATGCTCACAGAACACTCCATCCAACAACAGAACACCCACTTCTTTTAAAAAAAATATATTTTATTGACTTTTTACAGAGAGGAAGAGAGAGGGATAGAGAGTTAGAAACATCGATGAGAGAGAAACATCGATCAGCTGCCTCCTGCACACTCCCCATTGGGGAAGTACCCGCAACCAAGGTACATGCCCTTGACTGGGATCAAACCTGGGACCCTTCAGTCCGCAGGCTGATGCTCTATCCACTGAGCCAAACCAATTTGGCGCATAACACCCACTTCTTAAGACCACTTGAAACATTCTTCAGGTCAGACGAATTGCAGGTTATGGTACACACCTTAACAAATTTAAAAGAATAGAAGTCATACAAAGTATGTTCTCATACCACAGCGGGAATAACATAGAAAATAATAGCATAAGGAAACCAGGAAAATTCTGAAATATTTGAATATTAAACAACATACTTCTAAACAACCCAGGAGTCAAAGAAGTCCCAAGAATAATAAAAATATGTTGTACTAATTTAAAATGAAAATGCAACCCATCAAAATATGGAAGGTGCTTGGAAAACAGTGTGTAGAAGGAAATTTAACGCACTAAATGAATACGTTAAAAAAAGAAAAAATCTAAAATCAATAATGTAAACATCTTTTTCTGAAAATTAGAGGGATAAGAGCAGTTTATACTTAAAGCAAACGGGGAAATATAAACAAAAAAGAAGAAATATATGAAATTACAAACAGAAAGACAATAAAGAATATCAACATCAGTATAGTTTTTCATTGTAAACATCAGTATAATAAACCGCTAAACATACTAAGCAAGTAAAATAGAAGACGCAAATTCCCAAACTATACTAATAAAAGGGTAATATGCTAATTAGACTGGGTTGACCAGACATCTTCCGGTCATCCTGCCTTCCTTCTGGACAAAGCCATGGTGGCAGGGGCCGAGGCAGAGACGGTTAGGGATGACCAGGCCAGCAGGGGAGGGCAGTTAGGGGCAATCAGGCAGGCAGGCAGGTGAGCAGTTAGGAGGTCCCTGGGATCGGGCCTACTCCAGAGACCTCCTACCCACCACATGGACAGGTTTCCTTTCACATGGCTATGTAAGAATGTACCCCAAAAACCAAAGTTCCTCCCAAACCAAGTTGTTCTTTAAAAAAAAAAGCTGGTTCTATCACCTTTCTGAGCAAACTGTGGGTCCCTTACTGAAGCTGACAGCAAGAGGAGATGCTGATGGTCACATGACAATGCCCACCGTGACTCCCCCGTGTACACTGACGACAGAGAAATACTTGGAAAGATAAACAACCATGAATGCTATGCTCACATAGAGCCTGTAGTGAGCTGTGTGTTCTGATAAAGACTCCATGCATGCCCCCCAAAAGGTTACATTTAAACTTCTTTTTAATCAACACTTTCTCAGAATAGCCCTGGCAAGGGTTGCTCAGTGGATAGAGCCTCAGCCTGCGGACTGAAGGGTTTCGGGTTTGAGTCCAGTCAAGGGCATGTATCTCGGTTGCAGGCTCTTCCCTGGCTCGGACCCTGGTCAGGGCGCCTACAGGAGGCAACCAATCCGTGCATTTCTCTCTGTCTTTCCCTGTCTCTCCCACTCTCTCTAGAAATCAATGGAAAAATCTCCTCCTTGGGCGAGGATTAAAAATAAAACAAAAACGTTAGCATACCAGCTGCCATAGGCGGGGCCTAGTGCCAGCCTCTGGCTGTGCCTGGTCCCCAGACCAAACGGGCTCAGTGGCCGAGGTCTCAACCTGTGGCCGAGCCTCACTAGACCTGGGAGACCAGAGGAGCCTTTACACGTGGGTTCTCCATGTCTTTGCTGGAAGAACTTCTACTGACAACATGTGCGCCTGTATTTAAGGAAACTTTACAAATAGCAGACCCTGATCACTGAGCGGAACTTGGCACCAAGCTCACCAAACCCGGGGGGTCACGCAGAGCCAGCGCCCATTTCTGTTTCTAGGTTTTGGCAGTTCTGGGGGCCTGTTACTCTGCAACTTCTTTCTTTCTTTCTTTCTTTCTTTCTTTCTTTCTTTCTTTCTTTCTTTCTTTCTTTCTTTCTTTCTTTCTTTCTTTCTTTCCTCTTTCTTTCTTCTTTTCCTTCACCTCCCTTTCTTTCTTTTTCCTTCCTCCCTCCCTCCCTCCCTCCCTCCTTTTTTTCTTTTTTGGTTAATCCTCACCCGAGGACATTTTTCCATTGATATTTAGAGAGTGAAAGGGAGGGGGAGAGAAATATTGACGTGGAAGACACACATCGATTGGTTGCCTCTCACACACACCCCAACCAGGGCCAGGGATCAAGCCCGCAACCTGGATATGTGCCCTTGACTGGAATAGAACCTGAGACCCTTCCGTCTGCAGGCCTGTGCTCTGCCCACTGAGCAACACCAGCCAGGACATGCAAGGTCTCATATGCTAGGAGAATGATCAGAGCTCAAGAACCGCGAGTCGGAATCCACCGCTGCCACCGCCTAGCCACATGGCACTAGGGGCAGGCTCTCCACGTGTGCTCCCCGTGGGCCCATGCATGCAACCACGTGCATGGACTGAAGGATCTATGCTTCGGGATCGACGCTTCTAATCGATGAAACGATGACGGCCATCCTCCAATTGGTTATTTTATTCATGAGATTTCCACGAGGGCCAGCGACAGCTTGTTAGCATACAGTGTGTTGATTAATCACTCCTTATGCTCAGAATTAATCCGAGCCCATCACCTAAATCACTCTCCTCATCTGCAGCTCTGACTCCTGGTAACGTGTTTGTTGAACAGCTTGCCGCTGCGCGCGTGCCTTGCAATTAGGAAAACGGCCGCGTTGGATTCTGACTTCCAACACCACGCATTCGTGCCTACCATTATTCCAAGTACTTTTCCTCTCAGCCTCTGTGCCATGAACAACACACGGAAACAGCTAGCTGGTCGGCGAGTCCGTTTCTCCTTCTCCCTGGGCCAGGCGGGCTCTCCTGCTCCCCCGACAGGTAGGCAGCGGGGGCTCACTTCTAGGGAGGTCGGGGCCGGGGCCACATCCAGGGCGGGCTCAGCCGAACCCAGCACAGCCACTGGTGCGGTTTTCACATTCAGCCAATGGGTGCGACGGTGTCGAGGTCTCAAACGACGGCAGAGCCACAGCCTGGAGGGGGCTGGGCGCACACAGCTCGGATGAGAGGTCACAGTCTGCCTGGATCGGTGTGAGCGCATGTGAGCACAAGGCTGAGCTGCTGTGTTGTTTCTGCACCAGCTCTGCCCGCTTATGAAGAACGGCTGGTTTGCGGAGGGTGGAGGAGTCGCCTTCCTGGAATGCTCCAGAAACCTGGCCAAACTACCATCAAGTGGCCCACCGGGCTCTGCTACCTATTGACTCCTCTGCCTGCCCAAGAGACTGCTCATCGGCTGCGAGTAGAAATATGGGCTCAATTATTTTCCATCCCCCACACCTTACGGCTGGGGATGAATATTGGGCCAAAGGGTTCCTAGATTTCCGTTGTCTGAGCGCATGTCTGAGGGAGCGGATGAATGGCTGGCACCCTGTCTCTGAGCGTCTATGTCCCATCGTCCCTCCCACATTGGCAGCCGCTCTCCAGGCCTGATCTCGTTCCCGGCGCCAGGCTGAGGGGGCAGGAGCCCACACCCTGGTTTCCCAGGCGGTCACGTGCATCGGCCGGAGGCTGTCACTGCTCACATTCCCCGGGAAATCATGGCGCCTCACGTCTGGCAGCCAAGCTGTTCCTCTGCACAGAGCGAGGGAAATGGGTTCAACACCACGAAGCACACCAGGCACCAGACAACGCCTGTGGTGAGCGACGCCTTCCCGGTGGTTACGGGGATGTCAGGGCCGGGGCCGCATCCAGGGACCTGGAAGCCAGAAGTAATCCAGAAAACCCAGCACCTTGGGGGATCGGAGGCCTGCGTGCAGGGCTGTCTGCACGAACATGAGCATGTTTCTGGAGCTGAAGATGGAGACAGTGTCTTGCTGCCGGCCTCAGTTAGAAACAGAGAATGTGCTTCTCAAAGCGTTTCCAGCAGCAAAGCAGAAGCGGAAGGGACAACAGAGGGAAGTGGCCAGGGCTCGGACCCACTGCCCGCGTGGCACTGTGTACATCTTAGCGCATCACTCACATCCTCTCTCTCTCTCTCTCTCTCTCTAACACACACACACACACACACACCTTTGAAACAGTTAAAAGATAAAAGAACAAAAGCAGATTCATGCACTGAGGCTCACAGCTCCGCGGAGCACCTGCTCCAGGTCAGGGTTCTCATCTGCTGCGTCTGGACAGGACAGGGCGGGTCGGCCCTTTTTCTTTAACATCCTGTCAGTGCTAGCCTTCCCTGAGCTGTTTAATCTGCTCAAGTGGCTCTAATTATTATTTTAAAAACTCGACTTGTCTCTGCCCCCGCCCTCCCTGCCCCTCCATTCACATCCTACTCCCGCCCACGTCACTCTCTCCATTTCCTGCTCCCACTCGCTTCCCCACCCACCCTCGTGGGTCAAGGTCTGCGTCCTGCCTGAGGGTGCAGTGCTGCCCTGGGGGAAGGGTCTGGGACAATGTCCAGTGTTCCTTCCACGCAGCTTTCTCGCAGGAATCACGCTCACCGCCTCCCTCCGTGGCCCCTCCTGCCGGGCTCCATGGGAAATGTGCCCTCTCCTCCCAGGCAGCGAACACCAGGACCCCCACTACTCAGGCCAAGCCCCTCCTCCTCATGTGGTGGTCTGGCACCACTGGGCACACTCATCGGACCCACGGCTAGAACCATGCTGAGGGTAAAACCCAGGCTGGGCATTCATCAACCAGGAATTACACACTGAGGTGCTTGGTACGTGCCAGGCAGTGCTGTGAGCGTCAGAAAAGCAAGTCACGCGAGGCCCTGCCTCACCCAGCACCAGCATCCCAGGTCCACACGCCCACCTGCCTTCTCCTTCCCACCCCTTTGCTCCAGGTGCGGAGCCTCTGAAACGCACACCTGCGGCCCCTCTGCCCAGTGCTCAGAGGAAACACCAGCTCCCCTCCTTCTGTCCGCTTGTCCGTCACGTGTGTCCATGGTCTGGTCTGGACATCTGTCCCTCCGTCTCCCTCCCAGCATCCACCCAAGACAGCGGGCCCTGCTCTCTGACTCAGAGCGTTTGTTGTATGTTTGGTGTGTGTGTGTGTGTGTGTGTGTGTGAGTTTTCCTAATTCTAACTTTTTTAATAAATATTTTAATATCGTTTTTATTGTTGATGGTATTACAGATGTCTCCCATCCCTGCCTGCCTGCCACAGTCTTTCCGCAGCAAACGCTCAGGAGTCTGGAGAAGGGGCTGCACACGAATGGATACAGACTCCACAAGAAACACACATGTGGACGGCCTGGGGGAAAGCCAGGCAGAACCTTAGCTCTAGAACAGTGATGGCGAACCTTTTGAGCTCGGCGTGTCAGCATTTGGAAAACCCTAACTTAACTCTGGTGCCGTGTCACATATAGACATTTTTTGATCTTTGCAACCGCAGTAAAACAAAGACTTATATTTTTGATATTTATTTTATATATTTAAATGCCATTTAACAAAGAAAAATCAAGCAAAAAAATGAGTTCGCGTGTCACCTCTGACACCTGTGTCATAGGTTCGCCATCACTGCTCTAGTGGCTAAGCTCCCCAAATCTCTGGCCCCCATGGCTTTCTAGTCACAGATTTAGTCCCTTAACAAAGCAGATATACACACATCAGAGTTAAGGCCTGGTAAACAAGGATGGACCACCAGGTTGGGGGAAATGCCTTCAGCTGTTCAGCAGCAGGCAATGATACACAGATCTTCAGCCCTGCTGAATATCAAAGTCCATCAGCCCTCTGAGAGCTTCTCGCATTTATTATGCTGACGACTGCCCTTAGCCTCCAGCACCTGCCCCCTCCTCCCAGACCCTCCCCTCCCCCCAGGTCCTCAGCACCCTATTGCCCCTGTCCATGGGCAGTGCCTAGCTATACTAATAAAAGCATAATATGCTAATTAGACCTGCCTATCTATACTAATAAAAGCATAATATGCTAATTAGACCAGACATCCTTCCGGACGTCCTTCCTTCCAGACCAGTGTTTCTTAACCTTCCTAATGCCGCGACCCTTTAATACAGTTCCTCAGGTTGTGGTGACCCCCAACCATAAAATTATTTTCGTTGCTACTTCATAACTGTAATTTTGCTACTGTTATGAACCATCATGTAAATATCTGATATGCAGGATGTATTTAGGCCACCCCTGTGAAAGGGTAGTTCGACTGCCAAAGGAGTCGCGACCCACAGGTTGAGAACCGCTGTTCTAGACAAAGCCACCATGGGCGGGGGCCAAGGCCCTTGCATGAATTTCGTGCACCAGGCCTCCAGTGAGGATATGAGTTCTTTGGTTTATCTCTTCTCACCGCCCCCCCCCACACACACACACTGAGGTGTGTCATGGTCCATGTGACTGGGGGCTTCTGGGTGAGCAGTGTCCTCTGCCCAGGATGTGCATTAACCGTCGCATCTTTAATGAGTCTCATCTAGCCCCTAGGCCAGGTCAGCTCTCCCTTCATCGCATCGTCACTGCACGTGTCGGCCGTCCTGCCATTAGTGCAGTTTCTGTGCTGCTTGGCTGTGTGATGGCTCGTTCACAGCTCTCTCCTGTGGTCCCTCACTTCCCCGTTGGTGAAGGGTGTTGTTTCATCACTATAGCAACCTACGTTAATACATTGCCTCCCACATCGTAGGAATTGAGTAAACTGTTGTTGCTGGAAAAAATAAGTGAATATAAATGAGATGGTTTTCATTTTGAGTCCAAAATTACACAGCTCGGGAGAGTCCATCCTTTCTTTCAAACTGTGTCTGGCTTTCCCTTAGGCAACACGAAGATCGAGTTTGAGACGTCAACGATGTTGCTGCTGTGACTCCACAGAAAACTTACATCTTCTCCAGAGCCTGCGGGGTGACAGCTGAGAGCTCGTAGCAGAACAGGAGGCCCTCATGTGCAGAAGGCGGAAGAGCTGAGCTAGGAACGTACTGGGACCATCACAGACGTGAGTCAGCACGGGGTTCACCCCCATTCAAACACGGGGAGACCACGGAGGTCCAGGCAGGCCCCAGTGGGTGGGGGTGGGGGGCAGATGGGGAGCGCGTGCAGCCAGCAGAAGCCCGTCTTCCTTCACCATTGGGGAAGGGCCGCAATAAAACCGCACGGGAAATCCCACATATTTTGTGGTTTACGGGAAAGAATTATTTGGAAAGATGCTGATATTGACCACAAAGTCACCCATCTTTAATGTTTGTGGACAGAAGATATGTAGTCTAGTCTCACTTTCAGTGCTTCCAACTCGTTCCAGCTCATTTTTTAAACGTTTTGTTGTTTTTTTTTATTGATTTCAGAGAGGAAGGGAGAGGGGGCGGGAGATAGAAACATCCATGATGAGAGAGAATCATCCATCGCTGCCTCCTCCACACCCCCTCCTGGGGATCAAGCCCGCAACCCAGGCATGTGCCCTGACCGGGAATTGAACCGGGACTTCTGGATCCATGGATCAATGCTCAAGCCCTGAGCCACACCAGCTGGGCCCCAGTTCACTGTATACATAGTCCAATCTCAAGAGCTTACAAATCAATTAAACCTTAATTCAATTGTGATCTATGCAATACAGTTTTAAATAAATGAATGTAATTAGTGAAGAAGAGGGTGTTTAAAGCTGTGAGGCCCTTATCAAAACTGAGACCTTAATTTACAACATGGAATTCTGATAAGCAGACGTTTCTCCGCCGTGGGAGGCGACAGCTGACGTTTGGCTCAGCGCCTCTCCTGCGTATGTTCTGTTTCCTCTCCAGACTCATGGCAGGGATGGCTGATAGGGGACATCTGGGACCGTGCACCCGTGCGTGGGTCTCTTTATCATCAGAATGACTCGTTCATAATGCCCTGGGCAGCAGATATGTCACAGCTCCTCTCACCAAAGAGGCGGTTTATGTTATTTATTCGCGCGGAGAAGCGGCTTACATTTGGTGAATTTGCATACAATCAGGTCATTAAGAGAAAATATTCCTTGACTGGAGAAATATAGTAAGAGGCGCACGTTTATAAAGCCTCCTCTCACACATAATTTCAGGCAGAGTCATAGGTGAGCTGTAATTTCAATTGCCTGTTCGTGTCAGTTAAAGATGATCACCTCCCCTCTCCCACTGCTTTCAATCATCATAAAGCTTTCTAAACATCATTTCTTTGACCAGAAAAATTCAAGACCACACTGGCAATCTATGAGCTGCCCACAGATATTAAGAAAGGTTCCACGACTATAAGAAAAATTAAAACAAATAAATAACAATGACATGTCCTGGGTCAGGTGCGCCCTTACCTCCTCAACCAGCTAAAAGCACGCGGGCCTTTTCTCTGATCTCTGACATCGTCATCCCCGCCATCAGCAAACCCACACGCAGTAACACACCCTCTCTGAACACATATCTAAGTAAACTGAAGAGCTGACCACTGTCACCGGCCCCTTCACTCCGTCCTTCACTCTCGGGGTCTGCGTCCAGTCTTGGCTTCCACTCCCCGCCTCTCCCTCTGGAACGTGCACACATCGGGCCGCCCCGTGGCCTCTTCCTGCCCCTTCGTCCCCGCATTGCCGAAGCGAACGGGTGGTTCTCAGAGCTCTGCTTGTTACCCTCTCAGCATCCTCCGCCGGCACCCACTCCTACTCTGAGCCACATTCTCTGGCTCCAGAATGCAATGCTCCGTTCAGCACAGAATGTGCCTCCTGCCCCCCATCGTCCACTCCTCAGCGTGCACAGGGCTCTCACCAGCCCTCGGAGGCTGGGGTGCCCGTGGCTCACTCTGGGACTTCTTTTCTCCCTTTACTCACAACATGAACACCATCTTATGTGCCGGGGAGTCTCACATCGCTTTTTTAAAAAACATTTCTTATTGTTGACACAGTTACAGCCATCTCCCACTCCCCTCACCCTTTACCCCCCCACCCGAAATTGAACCGTGACCTCCTGGTTCATAGGTCAATGCTCACCCACTGAGCCACACTGGTGGGGCTGGGGCTCAGTTATCTTTTTAAGATACCGCTCTGTATAAATTTACCCGAAACCATTCGTTTGCCACAGAGATGTGGAATTGGGAATTATTTCCTCTCAGGCAGCATATGTACACGTGCCCGACTCAGTCGCTATTCTTGCATCGTGGTCGACAATGCTCGCGCCTCACCACTTTCCACTGAGATGCGCTTGGAATTCAGAACAGAATGGAAACGGGCTGCACAGACGCAGACCAGGCACGGATGTCACCCGTAGCCCAAAGCCTGCGGCGTCAGCCACACTAGCCGGGCCTAACCTGCCCCTCCTGTCTTGCCTGGGACACACTCCCCACATCCCTGCCGCCTCCTGGCTGACCTGGTGCCTCCCCCATGGCCCGCTGCCATGGCCTCCCCCACCGTCAAGCAACGCTAGTCCCCACCCAGCGATTCCACGTCTGAGAACACGTAAAAGAACCCCGAAACACTGATTCAAAGGATGCATGCACCCCTACGCTCATGGCGGCGTTGTTTTCTACGGCCAAGGACTGGAAGCAGACTGTGCCCATCAGAGGGCGAGGGGTAAGAAAGCAGTGGCACGTTTACGGAGTGGAAGACTGCTCGGACCTAAACGAGGAGGAAATGTTGCCCTTTGCAGCAGGAGGGACCGGGAGAGCGTTGTGCTAAGTGACACAAGCCAGGCAGAGAAAGACAAGTGCCATGCGATCCCACTGTCCCATGGGATGTCACAAACATCATACACAAACAAACAGAATGGAAACACACTCATGGACACAGAGGACAGACTGACCGCTGTAGGGCGGATGGGGATCTGGGTGACACAGGTGAAGGGATTGAGCCAAGAATGAAAGCCTCATGGACACAGCAGCGTGGTCATTGCTGGGGGGGAGAGCGGGAGCGGGGGGCGTAGAAGCAGGTAAAAGGGGATAAATGGTGATGGAGGGAGGCTTGCTGTAGGGTGGTGAACACACATACAATACACAGATGATGCATTATGGGATTGTACACCTGGAACCTATATAATTTTATTAGCCAATGTCACCCCAATAAATTCAGTAACTTACAAAAAGGAGAGAAATGGAAGTCATAAATTCTGCTTCAACGGCCTGAGCTCCTCCAGCCGACCCTCCGTCTCCTGTTGAAATGGGACCCCCTGGGTTCAATTACGCGCAGAATGGTCCCGGGCCCGGCCTTTCTTCCCAGCAGCACCTCCACATTTCAGCTTTACGTCCTAAGGTGACAGGGCCATGGCTGTGAGCCCTGCTGGACGTCCTGCCGGGTTTTATTCGAGCTCCGAGCTATACCCCGAGCACCCAGAGTAGCACCTCCCATGTGCAAGGTGGGGGCCACTCCCCTTAAATAGATGCACAGACACGTTCATCTCGATAAAAACAGGGACACTTCCTAGCATCACTTTTGAAATCCGGGAAACATTTCACGCAGCAACAAGCCTGTGTCCTTAGCTGCTTCCTTAATTAACTGAAATGAGTCAAATTAATCTACAGAAGAGCTCCTATAAGAAGACAGATCAAACCAGCCAGGCCGAGTAAAGCTGAAAAAGCAAAATCATACCTTTTTTTAAAATATGTTAAAAATAATATAATCGGAAAATTGTCACAATAATTTACTCTTTTTAAAATTAAAAATCTGCAAGTCAAACTTCTAGGGTAATATCGTTATATTCTGAATTCCAAGATGCATGTTTTCTCACTAAAGTTTCCTTTTTCAAAAATCAGGGGGCGCCATGCAATGTACACGTGTATATTTAATTGATAATGAATTATTTCCCCTCCCCAATCTACTCTTTAAAACATGGGTTTCCTTAAAGTTGGAGGTGTCTTGACATGAAAACTTTACTATAATGAGCAAAAAAGAGAAGAATACAAGAACAAAATTAAAAATGACAAAAACAGAAGCAGTTACAGAGTTTTGGTCAATAGATTAATTGCAAGAGAGAGGTTCCCTCGGCTACACATGGAATTACAATGTGATGATGGAAGCTGACTTTTACCTGGAAAACAGGAAGGGAGAGATGGAGGCTCAGGGCGAGGCTGTCCTCGGTTCGAAGCAGCTCTAGACGCACAGGATGCTGCGTCTCAGGTGAGCTGGCCTCACCCTGTCGCTAAGCTCTGCTTCTTACGCCTTCTCTGTGCATCGATGTTCTAGCTGTTCTCCCAACGGGACCCTAAAATTCAAAATAAAAAAACAAAGTTGGCTTAACGTACCAACACTAAAAATGACAATTTCTGGGCACAATTTCTGAAGAACGCCAGAAAGCTGACTTGAAGAGATGTATGCACCACTGTGACCACTGCAGCATTGTTTACAATAACCAGATGTGGGGGCGAACTATGCGCCGTCATAGACAGTGTGGTGCATACAGGAAAGGGAACTGTACTCGGCCATAAAGAAGAGGAAACTCCTACCGTTTGTGACAACATGGGTGGACCAGAGGGCATTATGCCAAGTGAAATGAGGCAGACAGAGACAGTAATTTCACTTATATGTGGAATCTAAAGAACAAAATAAAGGAATACAACAAGGCAGAAACGGACTCATTGACACAGAGAACAGACTGATGGTTGCCAGGTAGGAGGGGGGTGGGGGGTTGGAAAAAGGTGAAGAGACTAAGAAGTACTAATTGGTAGGTACAGAACAGTCCCGGGATGTACAGTCAATAAACATGGCAATAACTATACATGGTGTCAGGGGGCTACTGCTTATTGGTGGAATCACTTCGTAAATTATATAAAAGCCTAACCTGAAACAAATATAAAATAATATTGAATGTGAACATAGTTGAGAAATAAAAAATTACAAGAGCCTTAAAAGAAAACTATGACTTCAATTTTATGTATCATTAAAGACAAACAGTTTTGTTCAATGTGTATTTCAGAATTCCTTAAAATAGACAGATCTCAGGAAAGGTAACATCTGGATGTCCATCTTAGTGGTGCTGATATATTTCCAATATATATATATATTCTAGCCTAATTTTAAGTTCATCGGGGAAAAACTACTAGATATGAGTTTTAATTCAGAGGGATAAGAAACTAGAATAATAATAAAGAAGGACCTCATACAAAGCTACAAGTGAAGTAAAAAATGTATTTCACCCCATCATCTAAAACTAAATGTTATTTGCAAAATAACTCTGGGCACGTCGTTTGCATGGCACCGTTGGGATTCCATGAAATTGTTTGACAAACACAGCGTTAGAATAGACCCTGGCTGTGTATCCATCAACCGACTCCACACAGTAAAGCATTTCCCACCCTCAGAGGCACTGGAGTAAGCGGCTGCCTCACGGCCAGGGCTGCCTCTCCCCTGGACCCCGGGTAGGGCCAGACGCAGCCCGGCGGGTGGGAACAAAGAGCTGTGCTTTCCCTCTGAGCTTCATCTTATGCACAGACTCACGAGTCAAGAGCATGCAGGAGGCAGACCTGAAGGGTGGAAGATGCAACAGAAAATGTTGCCGGTCTTTGGGTTCAAATGCGGGATGTGCGGTGTACATGACATCTGCATGGGTGCACACTCACACGGACGTCCGAGATGAAATGGTACAGGAGACAGTGAACTTGAAGAGGAGAGAGGGAGCGCTCAGCACCCTTGCTCTAAGAGTATTGAGTGGATTGAAGACATGACCTTTGCCTGGGGTGAAGACCCATACATTCCAGGAGAGGGAGTTCCTGTCACCCCCTGGGTGTTCTGCAGGAGGCGGGTGGGCAGGGAGTCTGGCTGGACTCCTGTGAATAATTCATGGCGCATCTGTCCCTTGAAAAGGTGTTAAATTGCCCTTCTGGAGAGTCTGTGGTTTCTGAGGAAGGTGTTCACAGCTCATTATCACGGGGATGGACTCCTGAGCGTCTGTAATTGTCTTCAAACCCAGGGCTGTGTCCCGCAATGGGGACTGCAGGGCCCTGTGAGCTCCCTGTGGCCAGGAAGGCAAGAGCTCGGAGGAAACCAGGACAAGTAGGGCTTTCCCCTGACTGTTCAGAGCAGTAGTAATTTTCTCTAGTATTTGCTTCCACTAGAATTCACTATTTCACCTTCAAATCTCCTTTTTAAAAATGCTGAACAGAAGCTATAAGGAAAAGGGTGTTTAATTTCTAAATGTGGTTAAAGGTGCTACGAGACCTCTCTTCCCAAATCTACCTGCCTCCCCACTACCAGGCCCTGTGAAACAATCATTAGGAGCCGTTAACTGTTTTAGGAAATTTCACATATTATTTATTTTACTTTAATAAACTGCTAGCAACCTAAAGAGGTAGAAAGTATACTGCTTACAGGCTAGAAATTGATCTCCTCAAGATAACACGGCGAGTAACGGTGGACGTAGGGCTCCCTTCAAAGAGTGCTCTCAACCGTTACAGGAAACTTCCTCCCAACATCTCAGAGTTCTCAGACCGGCGAGCTTCCTTTCCGTTCAAAAGCCATATTCTCTTGAAAAGTTACCGAAGTGGTGTTTTCAGACCATGAACAACCCTTGTCTCTAAGCCAAGTTGAGGAGAGAAGTCAAGAGGAATTCCTGGAAGCATATTCAGTTGGATATATGATTCTCTAAAGATATATCTGCAGGAGAGATGTACAAGCAGCATAGATGGCCTGGCTCAGCTACGTGTGCCTGGGAGAAGGGGGAGCAGAGAGATGGCGGGTAGACCAGTTGGCGAGATGCTGCAGGTCTCCAAATTAGAAACAATAATCTGGGCCAATTGTATTCAGGTGGAAAGGAGAAAAGAGAATGGAGCTGAGAATTGTGCACAAACGTTTAGTCAGTAGGCTCTTGTGATACATCAGATATGGAGAGTTGCGATCCCCGGACCAATCACCCTTCAGACCGCCTCCCTAGGGCTCCGCCTCCACCTCCCACTGACTAAACCTGAAGGATGACAACTGGCTTGTTGCCAAAGCCAGTGGTGTTTTCGGTCTTTCCCCACAGACTCCTCGTCAACACTGACCCTGGCCGGAAATCCCTCTCCTTTGGCATCTCGGGCCACCCTCCTGCGTGTCTCACCTTCTTCTCCATCCGTTCAGTTGCAGTCTCACAGGTGAACTCTTCCTTCCTTTATTCTCACCCAACAGCACCTCTGGGTCTACCGTTGTGCTCATCCCAACCAGTGTGTTGCCCCAAATGCCTCTCTCCATGCCTGTGACTTCCACACTATCTGAGGCTGGTGACACCCTATGTATTTCCCAGCCCAGATTCATCACGTAAGCTCACACTAAGCTCTCCCCATGGATCATCGGTGAGATGGAAACTCTGGGACAGAACGCACGGAGCGCGGCTGTCCTAATGTCTCTGGGTGCCGGACCTGCTTGTTCTTCTGAACTGGGGCCAACGGAAGCCACCCGCACACGGTAGGATGGGCACCACAGAAATAAAGTCTGTGCCTTCCATGGTCGCCCAGTGGGGGTGGGTTTAGGAGCCCTGGGCTCCGGTTTGGTTCAATAGGAAAATGAAAAGACTGCATGACTGGATCTCTTTTCCCGAGACAGGTGACGTGCACAATTCATTTGGAAAAGGTGACTAACTGTACAGCCGGGACCAGCCGCAGACACAGCGCACATGCAATTCAGCGTGGGAATCACATCTCAACACGGAAAGGCACTTCCTGGGACCTGGACGCACAAATAGCAGGCTAGCTCCTGCTCCACTCTCTACCCTCCTTTCCCACAGAGACTTTTAGTTGAAAATTTGGTTTCTTCGTAAACCTCCTCCTGATCAGGTACCTGTCTAGCCGGTTTGGCACAGAATTTCACTGTGTGTATGGATATCTAAACATCACGCCCGGCCGGCGTGGCTCGGTGGCTGAGCATCAACCTATGAACCAGGAGGTCAGGGTTCATTCCTACTCAGGGCTGTGGGCTCGATTCTAGTGGTGGGGGGGCGTGCAGGGGGCAGCCAATCGGTGGGTTTCTCTCTCGTCGATGTTTCTCTCTCTCTGGAGTCAATAAAAACCTATTTTTAAAAAATGAAGCAAACAGACATTCTGAGAAGCGCCCTGCCTCTGA
Organism: Myotis davidii; assembly: GCF_000327345.1. Taxonomy (NCBI): domain Eukaryota; kingdom Metazoa; phylum Chordata; class Mammalia; order Chiroptera; family Vespertilionidae; genus Myotis; species Myotis davidii. The sequence continues at coordinate 1,924,371 of NW_006298272.1, forward strand.
GTGACCAAGAGTTCACAGCAGAGAGAGACGAGGTCAGTGACTTCCCACTCCCACCCGAGCTGGGGCCTTGGAACATGCTCACTCCCTAGAGGATAAACGTGCGTCCTCAAAGGCGAAGCCTGCGAGACGGGATCGCCTTCGGGCAGCACAGGAACCAAGTTCTGTGCAGAAAACTAAACACGGGACTATGGTTTGAAGTAGATTTTAACCTCTTTTAAAGATTACTGTACTTTTCCTGGCAACATTATTACTTAAAATTCTAGGTGATATTTGCCATCTGAATTGGGCAAAGCAATATGAAACTACTTTGATAAAATTTACAGGCAAATTAAAATAATAACGATCGGTAATGCATGGGTGTGTGTATATGCATAATGCTGGTAGGATATGATGTGAGGGGAATATTCACAGATGGATAATTTAATGTTCTATATCAGTAGTCTCATAAAAATTCATGCCTTTTATTTGATAATTCTACTTATCAAACTCTATCTTAAAACAAATTCTTGGAAACAAAGATAATATAGTTAAAGATAGAAAACTGAGACATTTGAAACAACATGAATGCTCAATTATGACGAATTGTTTATATTATAGTGAATATCATGATGTATTATATACTCTTAAAACTTTATATACTCATACTTTAAATATTGGTAATCAAATGGATAAACTGTGCATAAGTATGCAATAAGCATTATAAGGATACACATGCCTTTGGGGACAGAAGTTTGCCTAAGTATGATTTCTCTAGGCTATTAGCTTCGGATGTGATTGAAAATTTCTTGCAACTCCCTCCTGAAGGAACTCTTTTTTCCTTTTTTCCATTGAGCCAAATACAGTGTCAAGCACATCACATGGGCTGTCCATTTCTATTCCCACGGGCTCCACAAACCAAATGCCAGGAGACACACAGTCCTGGCCCGCCGGCCTCTTTATGGACAAAGAGCAGTACATGTTCTTGTCCTGAATGAGCTAAGATTCTTGGTTGGAGAGTAATTAGTGCTGAAGAAATGATTCAAATCTTTTGTCTGAGTCAAGATGAGCACACAGAGCCTGGCCGGCGTGGCTCAGTGGTTGCATGGCCTGGTGGGCCACAGGGTCGGCCTCAGGCACATTCAATGACTAAACTGTGTGGATATGGCATAATTGTGACCACTGATTGGAATACACGTGTGGAGGACCAGCCCCCATGTGTCTTAGACTCGCGGACACAGTCCCTTCTGCTCCAGTGAGAACGGCATCACCTGAACATGGCCCAGAAGCTGACTTCCCCCCTGTGGGCAGCCGTTGGTCTGTCCGTCCGTCCGTCCGTCCAGTGGGTTGGTCCCTCTGAGATTCCCATCCTTATTTTCCGTCCGTCACAGTGATCACCCCCCTCGCTATGGCTGAGTGGCCCCGGAATCCCATCCAAGGGACTGCGGTCTGCACCCCTTGTAGCAACAGCTGCAGCAGGTGGGGTACCGGGGAGTCAGCTCTGAGGCAGAGGTCAGGGCGCAGGAGGAAGACAGACAGCTGCTGGCGACCCCCCCTGTGGCATGGGCCGGGCAGGAGACCTGAGTGAGCAGTCGGTCATGTGGCTGCAGGCCACCCGCAGAGCGGACAGCGAACTGTCCTGTCATTGCCTTGCCTTACTTAGCGTTGTCTCAACTGGAACTGGTTCTTGCGGGGCTTTCTAGGAAGTGCTGTGACCTCGTTCATGACCTTCCCATCAGGGAACTGACCACAGAGCCCCGCCATCAGCCAATGATGTCCCAACTGCTTTACAACCGAGCGAGTCACATCTGTGCTCAACCTGAAAACCAGGTTCACGCACTCCACCTACAAAGCCACGCGTAGTGAAGCCCACTCCACTATCGAACATCTTTACTCCAATCCCTGCTCCTCAGCCATGAATACGCTTTTGTTTGTGTGTTTTCTACCCTCAAACACTACGTTTAGCACTTGTTGTTTTCCAGAGACGCCCACCACAATCTCCCTCCCCCAGAGGGTACGTGAACTTCACTGGAGGAGTTGGAGCTGCCTGGCCTGTGTGGCTGAGTTGGTTGAGTGGCATCTCCTGCATGGAGAGGTGACGGGTTTGATTCCCGGTCAGGGCACATACTTTGGTTGCAGGCTCAACCCCCAGTAGGGGGCGTGCAGGAGTCAGCCAATTGATAGTTCTCTCTCATCAATGTTTCTCTCTCTCCCTCTATCTTCCTTTTTCTCTCTAAAATCAATAAAAGCATCTTTATAATCAAAAAAAGGGCAAAGAACCCATATAGATACTTTCTGAAAGTGGACATACAGAAGGCCAAGAGACATATGAAAACATGCTCTAAGTCACTAATCATCCGAGAGACGCAAATCAAAACGACAATGAGGTGCCATCTCACACCTGTCAGAATGGCTATCATCCACAAATCAACAAATGACAAGTGCTGGCAATGATGCGGAGAAAAAGGAACCCTCGTGCACTGCTGGTGGCAATGCAGACTGATGCAGCCACTGTGGAGAACAGTATGGCGTTTCCTCAAAAAACTAAAGATGGAACTCCCATTTGACCCAATGATCCCACTTCTAGGAATATATTCCAAGAAACCAGAAACACCAATCAGAAAGGATATATGCACCCCTATGTTCACAGCAGCACAATTCACCATAGCTAAGATCTGGAAACAACCAAGTGCCCCTCAGCAGACACATGGATTAAAAAACTGTGGTACATCTACACGATGGAATACTATGCTGCTGTAAAAAAGAAGGAGTTCTTACAATTTGCAACAGCATGGATGGACCTGGAGAGCATTATGCTAAGTGAAATAAATTCCACACGATCTCACTCATTTGTGGAATATAAGGAACAGCATAAACTGATGAACAAAAATAGATCCAGCGATAAAGAAGCATCAAACAGACCATCCAACTGCAGGAGGCTGCGTGTGGAGGGGGTTAGAGACCAACCGAAGGACTTGTATGCATATGAGCATAACCAATGGACACAAAGCTTCAATCGCACTGTACATGCACGCCCACACATGGTATTTTGTGGAAGAGCCATACTCAAGGGGCCAAAGAGCCGCATGTGGCTCGCGAGCTGCAGTTGGCCGACCACTGTGCTAGGGAATGGGAGTGGCTGGGGAGAAGCCAATGGGGGAAAAAGGAGACATATGTAAGACTCTCAACAATGAAGAATTTAATAAAAACATATTTTAAAAAAAGAGCTGGAGCCCATGTGCCTCCTGCTGTGCTGGGCGAGCGAGTGGCTGGGCTGGACTGAGGGATACCAGGGAGGTGACGCTGCAGGACCCCGCGCCCAGGCCTGGAGACACACATTCGCCTTTACTTTGACCTTGATGCCCATTGCAAGGTCAAGTTGAACTTTCCAGAGCGAGCCTGACCCAGTCACCTGGGAAGAGGAGGCTGGGGAGAACACTGCAAAGTAAACCCTGTTATGGAATTCCAGTCATGTTGTGTGGAGAGCCGCATAATTGTATGCAAAAAGATGAAAAGCGCTTTCATGTAAATTAATGAGCAGGTTAATTAAACAATAGGGTGGCTGTGCCTCAGGCTGTGCTATGTGTGACTCTCAGTAGTGCTCACCCGCTCGCTTGCTCTCCTCTTTTTCCAACTGCCATTGACGACAATACATATTATGAGACATCCAGTGATCATATTCATTAACCAGGTTACGTGTTAAAATAATATTTATGATATAATATCCCCCTAGATGATTCAAGTTTCCTCAAAACCTTAAAGGAACCCCCACCATAGTTTTGTTATTTAAATGCTCATGCCTCCAGGTAGTTTGCCAGCAAACAGACAGCAGAGAGAAGGTGGAATGATCTTTCTTCCTGCGTTAGGATACGAAGTGCTGCCTGGGTTGGTTTTGTGCTACAATTTCCATTGGGCAGAAAATCGAAGTTATAGTCCCTCCACCACCCTGGGCAGATCCAAAGACCTTACTGTGGCTCATGTTAACCTTTAGTCCCGTAGAGACACAGGACCCGCCTTGCTTGTTTCTAAGAAGCCTTTGTAGTTACCACGGGATTCATATAACTGAGACCTGGAAAACATCAGTATTGGGAAAGGTATCCATGTTAACAGAATCTGACTTCTGTGTTGTTCTATGGAGATTCTAAATGGAAATAATGTTTAAGACAATTCTAAATGGACACTGTTTGAGAAGTGATTACAAACACTTAGGTTGAAAACAATGAAACATAGTTTATAAGACATGTTTTCCTCCTATTTCTAAATTCAATAATTCTATGTAATAAAAGCCTAATATGCAAATAGACCAAATGGCAGAACCATCAGTCGGCGGGAGGTGGGGCTGGCAAGCAGGCAGCGCCAGGCCAGCCAAGGTGGGTGCCAGTGGGCAGAGGGAATGGACGGCAATTGGGGGGCGGCAGTGACTGGCAGCAGTGGGGTGATGGGGGCTGGGGCTGGCCACTTGCCAGCCGGCACCATCCCCCGATTGGCCCACCAGTCACCTCCTGCAGAGGGAAGCCACCAGTGGTGGTGGCAGGGCAGTGATGGCCAGTGTGATTCCTGATCAGCCCACCAGTCGCCTCCCTGAGGGCACAGGCCTAAGTCGTCAGTTGGACATCCCCCGAGGGCTCCCAGACTGTGAGAGGGCATAGGGTGGGCTGAGTGACTACCCCCAAGTGCATGAATTTTCATGCACTGGGCCTCTAGTATTAGTATAAATGCCATCCTAGAATCAGAAGTAGAGGGGTCAGAAAAAGTAGGTTTATGGTGATGAGTATGCAAAGCACAGGGTTTATTATATGATTACTAGAGGCTCAGCGTGCGAAATTGCACACAATAGCCCGCCACCGCTTGCCACAGTGAGAGCTGCCCCACCACACTGTGCCGTGAGAGCCGCTGCTTGGGCTCGGGGGAGGGACTGAGAGGTGCTCAATGTACCTCGTCACCTCATTGTGGCTGGTCATTTGGTTGTCCTGGTTGTCATGGACACTGGCTTTTTATATAGAGAGATTATTTTTAATATATATTTTTTATTGTTGACAGTGTTATAGATCTCTCCCATTCCCCCGTGCCCCCTATCCTCCCAGCCCACCACCCGAGGTCTTCACCACCCTATTGGCCATGTCCATGGGCTGTGCCCATAAGTATGTAAGTTCTTTGGTTTATCTCTTCTCGTCCCCCCGCCCCCACATCGAGGTATGTCAGTCTGTTCCATGACTCCCTGCTTTGGGTCTTATTTTGTTGGTCAATTCATTTTGTTCATTAGATCCCACAAGTACGTGAGGTCCTGTGATACTGTCTTTCTCATTTTGGCTTATTTCACTGAGCTTCACATTTTCCAGGTACTATATTATTATTGATGAATCACTGTACTATCTATTGGTATCACAGCTGCAGACGCACTTTTGCCCACCCCTGCGGAGCCTGACAAGCATCTGTATCTACCTCATCAGAGGCGCCTGTGGGCCGAGGCTGCACGGCTTCTCGCTGGAGCAGGATCCAAATCTGAGGATGAGGCCGCCCCTCCCAGCACTCAGAGGGCGATTGGTCCCCCTGCACTGCCTGCCTCCTTCCACGCAGCAGCGTGTGAAGTCCTAAAGGTTTTGTCAAAGTAAATATTATTGAAAAAGTGCAGGGAAGTATGCATATTGGGTGATGGGAGGCCGGAGCCGCGGTGCCTCTCACCCCGGGTGGACCTGTGGCCAGAGGAGAGGCCTTTGTGCTGATCACACCGCCGTTCACACCACCTGATGGAGCAGAAAACCTCTTTCCTGCAGCGCTTCTGCTCTGAGCACCGAGCACAGACCCAGAGAACCAGAAGGAGCAGAGAGTGGAAAGGAACAGTGACAGAGCTCTGCCGAGTGTCCTAGTGGCCGTGTCTCCCTATAACCCACACATTTCTGCAAAAGCAGGGCCACGGGTGGTGACGCTGCTGAGAACGGTGCACAGAGTGTGCAGTGAGCGCCCTCCTTGGAGCCGAGGGAACCAGGCAGACAGAGAGCAGCGGCCGCAGAGAGGACCCTGCCGCCACCGAACAGTTCAGGGCGTCAGGGCGTCGGGCGACCCAACCAGGGCATCGTGAATAGTGACCACATGCCATGGCTTCCTGTGGTCATTAAAGTGGAAACCACGTGTGCAGTGCTGCCGTCAGTAACCGTGTGTATTCTTTGTGAGCGTGCCTCCGCACAGCATGACCGATAGATCTGAACGGACCGACTTCGAATGCAATGAGCTTGGAGAGGGGCCCGCGGTCACATGGCCGGGGAGCTGAGTGCTGAGAAATGCACAGATTTGGATGCAAGTGAGAGCAGCAGGCGCCTGGGACACCCTGTAGACGTGGCTGTGGCGCCTGGTGCGCAGGCCTCAGGCCAGTGGCCTCCCTTCCCTGGCCTCAGGCGCTGGCCATGGGGTCAGCCCCGTGGAGCTATTGAGGCGTTTACCAGAGTGAATTCCCTTGGTGAGAATGTCTCACATCCGTCGCAGTGCCGTGTAGTAAACATAGGACAAACCTACATATAAAGAGCCATGTTTACAGGCGTGTTTTCTTATCCTGGCTCACCCCGTGGGGCTGCTGGCATCTCTCCTCCCTGTTTTGGATGAGAACCAAGCTCACAGGCACCAGCGTGAAGAGGTCTCTTCTACCGACACGTGGGCCAATTTTAGCATCGAAACAATCCTGTTGTTAAAGGGGTAGAATTCACAGGAGGAAAGTGAGTCCATGAGCCCAGGGTGACATTGATGGAGAGAGAAAGGGAGAGAGAGAGGAAGGGGAACTAAAGAGACGAGAAAGGGAGAGAAAGCAGAGAGAAGCTCTCTCTAATCTGCAAAAGAGCATCACTAAATGAAGAAAGTTGATAGTATCAGAAACATTATTACTTTTCAACTTCCCCAGAAATATATAATTAGAGGAGAATTGCCGTACCCAGAACCGCCACGTGAGCAATTGGGAAAGAAACGTTGCATCTCCGGAGAAGGGCTGCACAGAGGAATGACAGAGGAGGAGAGAGCTGGGCTTGGTCCGCAGACAGGGGGCTCAGACAACGGAAACTTATGTCTCACAGCTCCTGAGGTCAGAAGCCCCAGTTCAAGGTGTCATCGGGGTGAGGGTCTGATGAGGACTCTTCCTATTGTCCAGATAGACCCTGTCTGCTATGTCCTCAAATGGCAGGGAAACAGACAAAGGTAGAGAAAGGCAGAGAGATAGGGACAGAGACAGAAAGAGATAGAGACAAAGAGAGAGCTCTCTGGAGCCTGGTCTGCAGGACACTAACCCTGTGGGGACAGGGCCCCACCCCTGTGACCTCATTCACCCTTAATTACTTCCTGAGACAATGTTCCACCTGCCAGTACAGCCACCCTGGGAGTTAGGGCTCCCACAGAGGAATATGTGGGGGTGGGAGGAGGGGACACAGCATTCAGTCCATCACAGCATCCTTTAAGGGAGAAGATCTGAAAGTCATGTCTGGCCCACCTGAACCCCGGGATCGTCTCAGCATCACCAGTCCTGGGGCAATATGGCATCCAGTGCCCTGATTACTCAAAAGGAAGTGCCCACGATCAACTACACAGTGTTCTTCCCCGGAACGCTTGTCCCAAACCTGTCCATCAACTGCCAACAGGTGCCTATGCTGTAAAGGAAATCCTGGATGACTAAAAATAACCCCAAAGGCAGAAAGAGGCTGAAGGAAGTCAAGAGATCAATACACTTGAGAGACACAAACCTACTGCTGTCTTCCGGGAGTGCTTCTGGCAACGGGGGTCCGTCTCCTAATTTAAAGGGGAGGTGAGCCCGATATCAGTGCATCTGCTAAAACTCACGGAATTTGATTGGATCATGAATTACACAAGTTTATGAAACAACCTCTTTGGAACACCTTGAAAAGTTTAAATACGGGCTCTATTTAAATATAAAAATATTGTTAAATTCATCTTAACTTAGATGCAACAAAGATATGGTGATTCTGTGTTCTTACTTTCAGGTGATTCAGAAAGAAGTAATGGGAAATGGAAAGATGGCAACATGCCAGAAAAGCAGTCATTTGAGATGTCAAGCTCTGCTGAGCCTCCGGATTCTCGCCTGCCGGGAGTCCGGTGGATTCTGACCCTTCGCCACGGTAGTAGGGACAGGGCCCCTCCTGACATTTCGGCTTCCTCGTGTTTACGCCCGGGTGAGGTTGGTTTGATTTTGTATTTGAATACGAGTCTTCATAAACAACTCGCAGATCATCGATATGTAACACAGGTGATGTGTGAGTGTGAACGTCACACCAGGGTGCGGCCTTGGCCTTGGACACACACTAAGAGAAAAGCCTTGAAAATCCAACAGCTAGGGGCAGAGCAAAAATCTTCTATTACCAAATGTTTCCTGATGACCCTGCATGTGACAGTCACGGTTGCCAGTGTGGGGGACACATGGTCCAACAAGAGACAAAAGTCCCTGGGTTACATGGTCATCAGAGATCCATTCTCCACAGCGAACATTCTCCCAAAAGGACAGTGGACATTCCCAACAGAACTGTGGTGTGCCTATGTTAAAAATGATCGTTCACCTGGTGGAGTTATTTATTTATGACCTTGTTCAAAAAGTATTTCAGCAAATAACTTTTTTTCTACAAAATTAACTTGCCCCGGCAAGCTGGGCGTCCATTTCGGACACCCGCACTGCACCAGGAAGCAGTGGAGCGAGCCACGGTTGGTGGGGGCTCCCCTTCCTCCCTCCAGGCTCCTGGTGACCCCTGTCCTTCCCAACTTCCTAGCCAGGCTGCGGAGCCATCACGTCGTATGGTGTGTCCTCATGAAATATTGTTTGCTAATCTGGACACTGTCACTCCTTTTAGCCCTAAAGATTGCTTTTGCTTAAAACCAAGTATTGGATTGAAGGTAAAAAACACTAGGTATATGAAATTGCTACCCACACATTAAAGGAGAAGGGACCAGAAGCTCTGTGCCACCATGTGTCTGTGAAATAGGAGAGTAATGGCTGCCCTGCTTACTTCCAGCCTGTGGGGCAGACAGAATGAGTGATGAAACCAAACGCTGAATTGTAGCATTATGTCACTAAGAATTAGGATGCTGATGGGAATGAAGATGACAATTTGGCTCAACCTTGCTTGGTTCAGTGGTTGAGCGCTGACCTATGAACCAGGAGGTCAGGGTTCAATTCCCAGTCAGGGCACATGCCCGAGTTGCAGGCTTGATCCCCAGTGGGGGGCATGCAGGAGGCAGCCGATCAATAATTCCTTCTCATCATTGATGTTTCTATCTCTCTCCCTCTCTCTCCCTTCCTCTCTGGAATATATAGTAACAGACTAACAATCGTCATGTTAGTCTATTACTAACAACCGTTAGTCTATTACAAGAGAGGAAGAGAGGGTGGCCATGGCATGTGTGTATCTCTCTAAGCAGCCAGGACTGTCTCCCCCACTGTGTACTAGTAAGAAGACCCAAATCTCTGTTCTGTCTACTGAGATCAATGCCATTTAAATCCAATACAGCTGAGGGTGAAATAATTCCTTTGGGAATAAAAAATATATGGCTTGGTAGATGCTTGACAGTTTAGGGACGAACACACACACATGCACACAGACATGCTCGCGCACACATGTGTGCACAGGAGGGTGAGCCATTGGCTGCTGGGCACAGACAGTGAAAAGCTGGAGAAGATGAAGACAAGGAAAAGTGACCCCCTCAGCACAGGGAAGCCTGGAGACCGGGGATCATTCCACAGCAGCTAATTCTCCTCCAAACCCCACCAGGTAGAGTATCCCCGCCTTTCACGGGGGGAGTGAGGGTTTTGTTAAACAGCCTGTCATCGCCCCAAACATGATGGTGAGATGGTTCTCTCCCAGGGCAGCCACTCCCGAGAGGCCCTGGGACCATTTCCTCGCTCACTCAGGACACGCTTGTGAAAGAAGTGACGGAGCACACGGTCGGACCGTCAGGTATACCAGATGCACGTAACCTCAGGGACCATGATTTCTGGCTCTGCCTTCACAGCAGAAGTCACACCTGATCGGATGAGTAAAGGCCAGGTTTTCCTATGAAAATAGAAGGCATGAGCGTCCTTCACTGGCTCCTAGCAGCGTCACTTTATATGTTGGGTATACAGGTGGTTAGTAATTTGATGTGTAGCTGTGGTTTGTCAGTAACTCAGCTTCTGGAATTAACACTACCTATGCGTGTAAGCAAACAGCGTCCACACAGACTCACAGTCGACAGCGAGCACAGATGCAGTCTGATTTCTAAATGATCTTCCCCGCAAAGGGCATGATTTAAAGACTCAAAGAGCATCTTCCCTAGTTCCGTCTCCTGCCCTCTATTCAGGGTTGGCATCTAGAGCTGCTGTAGCCACAGCAACTATAACGTTAGAACCTTCTCAGGCTCTGACTGAAACCGTATGGACGGTGTGATGGACACCCTTGGGCACTGGGTTGGCAATCCCCATTAAACACGTGTATTTTAAGCCCTCACCTACCAGGTGGTATTTGGGGCAATCTCTATGGAATCACGTGATAAAGTTATTTTCATCTTTGCTCCGACAGCTGAGGACCCAAGTCACATGGCTGGGGGGTGACAGAGGAAGTAGCCCCAATATGGAATGTTGGCTGCGAATCCAATTCTTATTTAACAGCAGCACACAATCTGTCAGATCTTGCAAGACACATACCAACTTTCCAGGTGACCATGGCCCGTAAATGGCATTCACAACTTTATTTCAACCAGATTAAATAGTATTTCTCGGGCAAAATTCAGGAATGATATCGCAGGACCAAGATAAAGATCATTAGAGAATAATTGTAAAAATAGGTCATTGCTGTCCTCTTAGGAAAACGAAATTCAGGAGGAAATTCTCTCAATAGAATATAAAGGATAGGGTTTCAATTGCTTTTAATATGTATTCAGGATGGGAAGATGTTGAAAATGTCTTACATGGAAAAGTAGGTTTGAGGAAAAACTTGTGTTCCGAACGGAAAACAAAATAAGAAACAGTCCACTATTGCTATATGTTGAGTCCTGCTGCCTAAATGGCACTTATGCAAACATGGACATACCCGGGAAATACGCTTTACATGCAATCATGCCTCACAGTCTACCTGTCCATTGAGCAATTCTCCATAATTTACCAGGTGAAGCGTTTCCTCACAGGAACACCGTTATAGATCTCATCGTTGTTATTTCATAGAGAAAAGTCCAATGAGATCTCCTATGTGGAATAGGAAATTAATCTTTAATGAATATGCATTGATTTACATAAATGATGTCACAGGAACCAATTAAAATTAAATCCAGCAAATTCTTAGATATAATACCAAACTCTCAAGCACAAAGAAAAAAAATAAATTGGACTTTTTCAAAATTAACTCTATTGTCCTTCTAAAGATCCATTAAGAAAGGAAAAAGAATGGAAGACAAGGTGTCATTCACCGCAGGTACGAAAGGGACTTGTGCCTGTTAACAGAGACATCATTCAACATCGATCCTGGCAACATCGCGGTGGGCACGTACCTATCAGATCTCCATGGAGAGGGCCTGCCTTCCTCCCTGAGGGCGGGGAGCACGGGAAGACATCAGGGTTTTCGTTATGAGGTTTTGTTTGTATTTGCGTCTTAAACCTCAGAGCACTCACACGTTCATGAAAAGGAGACATTTAGAAGTTTATAATCGCTGGAATCGCTCTCGAAGAAATATCTACTCTCCCTCAGAATTGATAGTTTCCTTGCATCTTTGGTTTGCCCCCCCCCCCTTTTATTCTTTTTTGCTTTTAAGAGAAAAAAAAAGTTCGTTGGTTTATTTTGTTCTGGCTAGAAGGGGTCAAGGGCGGGGGTGGGGAGGGGACATCTGTGATGCTTTCAACAATGAAGGTTTTAAAAAAGAAATAAGGCCCTCAGGTAAATGTGAGGGTCCATCTCGTTTCCCAGTTTAGTGATGGTTATTGTCAGGAGGAGGATAGGTGCTTCCTATCCATAACTGGATATTTTAATATATTTTTAAATATATTTTTATTTATCTCAGAGAGGAAGGGAGAGGGAGAGAGAGACAGGAACATCAATGATGAGAGGGAATCATTGTTTGGCTGCCTCCTACACACCCCACACTGGGGATCGAGCCTGCAACCCGGGGCCTGTGCCCTGACTGGGAATCAAACCATGACCTCCTGGCTCATAGGTCGACGCTCAACCACTGAGCCACGCCGGCCGGGTATATTTTAATATATTTTCTATTCATAGAAAACACAAAGATTCTTTCAGAGTTTTATATTTTTACATGAACATTAAATCATTTCAAAAATGAATCAAAGGTCTGGGGAATAAACAGATTGCAGTGTGGATTCTGGGAGCACGTTTACAATACTTAGGGCCCACGCTAAACTAGTTACATTTAAAGTTAAACGTCCTGAAGTCCACACACTCCCGTCCTGCGAGGCCCACACTCACTCTACACTTACTCCTCTCACGTCCTGGGGTGGAGATACGTGCCGGCCTCAGGCCCCGGCTCCCAGCAGACCCGCAGCCGCGAGGCCGTGGTGACAGCTGGCAGGAGGGAGACGGTCAGTTACCGCAAAGGCCGGGGAAGCTGCCCACAGCGACCATGGCATCGCCGGGGACGGGAATGCCATGCACATGCTCAGGGGAGACGGGGCACCCTCATCGCTTTCTAAGTTGGAGGATTGACATTTCAGAGTCGGCATTTCCGGGGCACGTCTCCCCAGTCATTTCCCAAGGGTGTCAGAGAGCCAATGTCCCTGTGACCAGCGGGTGTGTGAGAGGAGAAGGGCTGAGAGATAAAGGCCTCGTATTAGGGCCCGATCGAAGGGGTGACGCCGGACACGGAAAAGAGCTTGTGGACATGGGAGACTCCTCGGCACTTTCAGGAACCGGGGGGCCAGACTGTGCCATGGGATCCAGTGTAGGGGCTCCATGGACACCGACCTGAGGGGCCTGGGACAGGAGGTCTGTGTCGGCCGCAAACAGCCCGTGCGGGTGGGTAAGCAGCTCTGTTCGCCTCCAACGCCTCCGTCCGTCCGTGTCGACCTCCACTCTGGGTCCAGTTGCAGCCACGTCAAGGAGTTTGCCAGTCAGTCAGATGGGGGTCCCTGACCCTCCTCGGCCCTGGGGCCATGCAAGAACCTGAGAGGAGATGTGAACTCTCACCCAGAGAACGTTCTAGCAGGACATGAACAGAACACGTTTTCCTCCAGCTTCCAGCAGATCCAGAGCTCGCCGGCCCTGCGTGTGGAGTCGGCACTTGCCCCACGCCTCCGGTGTGGAGGAAGGATGCCCTGAGCTAAGAGCAGTTCTTCATTCGATGGGGCCCACTCAACGCAGCCCGTCTCCCTGTGGCCGTGGGGGGGGGGGGGGGGGGGAGGGAAATGCTCGGTCTCCTCGGCTCTGCACCCCCTGCCTCCGTCCTGTGGGTGGTGACTCTGTCTGTCTGTTTTCTTCTGGAATACTCTTTGCAACGAGTAGCACACCTTCCCCAACTAATTGAAGAGACGACTAATTTGAATAAATGTCATTCTACCTTTGCAAGAAGTCAGCCTGTCCTTGTCACACTCTGCCTCAGAGTTTGACCGGCGCCTACAAAAGGAGCATTGAATTCACTTGAAAATCTCTCATTTCTTTTTGCAGCTGAGCCTCTGTGTTGACCGGGGGACTCGACTAAGACAAAAGAGGAAGAAGCAGAGAAAAAGAGCAGGAGGAAGAAGTTAACGACGCCGGGAGGACGGCCACAGGCCCCGGCAGTGTGGATGCCGCCCGGCAGGGACAGCACGGCCTCCCGCCCTGTGCGCCGCCCGGGCTACATCAGGGGAGACCCTGAGCGATATTGTCCCCTTTTCCAGTCACCCGGATCGATACGCACACGTCAGCACGTGGTAAATAGGGATTCGTGTCCCAACAGCGAAACGAAGCGACTGGCGTGTCCACCGTGGCCGTGTGCCCACAAGGAGGATGCAGATGGGGTTTCATTCTCTTATCATGTATTTCCTCTACTTCCCTTATTCATCGTTTTCATTTAATATAAAATGGGGAAAGCTTTACTAACTATAAGAAAAGCTAGACAGTTCAAGCATCATAACCAAATAATTTTCTTTTTCTAATGATCTTAAATTTTTAATGTGAAAAATTTATTTTAATGTGAAAAATAAAATATTTTTATAATTTTTTAAAGAACAAGAAGATGCTCACATTTAGGCATCCTGAACTGTAGTGCAAACTTCACCCACGGGGGCAGGAAAAAGTGACTCCAGGCCATTTCTAAGGACGGACATCGTCCCTGAACGGATGTGCCCGACCCAGATCAGCCTGAGAGAAGTGCCCTCCCAAGTGAAGTCAGGATATCGTCAGCACAAGTGGGGTTCAGAGTAAAAGGCATCTCCTAACACATTGTGAACTGTGGGCAGCGCCTTCCCAGGGTCTGAAAACCCAAACTTTCTATTGGCTCTGAGTTATGCGAGTCATAAGCGTTTTAAATTGCTTTTTAAAAAGAATGTATCGAAGTCAAGGACAGATTTCCTTACTTTGAACGGGCCAATATCTCCGAAAGTTATACTCAAGTGCCAAGAAAGAGTAATAATGGAAATCAATATTGAATAGCGTATGTGCCAATGTAAACCACAGATCTCATAAACACCGCGCCCTGGGAAATGTGTTTGTGATATTCATAACAGTGGTTTCTCTCTCAAATGAATGGGGGATGTTAGCTGTAGAAGACATACACTTAGAACCTAAAAAGAAAAACCAGTATTTTACTTTTTAATAAAATTCAAACACTGGCATTTCAATCTCGGCTCTAGCTTCAGAGTGGAAGGCATCCATCGTTCTCCAGGTCCCATGTCTCTTAGGGATGCTTTTCGACGGAGCTCATATCAAATCCCCAAGAATGTTAAGTCTAATATATTAATACTAATAAAAGCATCATTCATATGAAACAGGGTGAGGTTTCTATTTCCTTGTTTCTCCTAAAATATTTACTGCACATGCTGATCTTATTCACTTAGTTTTATGGATTGAATTGCCTCCGACACTCCAGTTTATTCGAAAATTAAATGAGGCACTTTGAACAAAGGCACAACTCTCACTTCTTACTTGCCAACAAATTCTTTGAGTTTTTAAAATTCTTACGGAGTAAGTTAATCGCCCTGCTATTAGCACGGTGCTCTCCAGTGGCCACCCTACAGTGTTAACTCTATGAAATGCAAAAACGCTTCAAAAACAAAATAAAATGTTTGGACAAAAGAAGCCTCATTCAGCAAATAAAGAAGAGGTGTGGTACCTATGCCAGGCTGGTCTGGGACCGTCAGTGTGGAGACCAGAACCGTGGTCCTCAAGGGAGCCTTGTGTGCCAAACATCTGTGGCTGCAGACGCCCTTTGCCAGTCGGATTCATCAGATGCTTTAAAGTCAAGTGTTTTATAACAGAGGAGGACTGCCGATGGCCGATGGCCAAGAGTAGCACCAGCGTGAAGGTGCAATCCTTTTCCTCCCAAGAAAAATTAACCTTCCCTGTCGTGCTGTTTTTGGGGTGCAGACACCACGGAGTTAGAAAAGAGGCTGGGTTTCGCCCTCGCCGGTTTGGCTCAGTGGATAGAGCGTCGGCCTATGAACTGAAAGGTCCCAGGTTCGATTCTGGTTCAAGGGTACGTGCTTGGGTTGTGGGCTCGATTCCCGGTGGGGGAACTTGCAGGAGGCAGCCAATCCATGATTCTCTCTCACCATGGATGTTTCTATCTCTATCTCCCTCTTCCTTCCTCTCTGAAATCAATAAAAAAATATATTTTTTTTTAAAAAAAGAGGCTGGGTTTCAGAAGTATGTTGCCATGGTCACATGTGAGCGGACAGCCTTAGGACGCAGCTAAAACATGAAATCCATGCATTTTCCTACATCCACTAACAGAAGAGACTTAGGTATGTTCCTTCTATTACAGTGAACGTGTTAATTTTATTCAATATCATATGACATTAAAGTATACAGACTGTTGCAGAATTAATCTATGATAATCTGTTTGTTCAGAACATTCTTATTAAATGTGGATTAGGTGAGCTTTAGTATTTGTTTGCTTGATGGCTCATTGATTTCCTCCAAACAGGTGCCAATGAAAACTGCCAAGAAAGAACCAGAAATGTTTGCATTATCCTATTAAAATCCATCCGTGTGTTTATATATTATTCACTCACTAGAGGCCTGGTGCACGAAATTTGTGCAAGGGTAGGTCTGGCCGGCGACCAGGGCCAATTGGAGCCTTCTGGCTGCTGGCTAGGGCCTTCCTTCATTCCGCGCCACCCCCTGGTGGTCAGCGCACATCATAGCGAGCAATTGAACTCCTGGTCTCTGGTCAAACTCCCGAGGGGACACTTTGCATATTAGCCTTTTATATATACTAGTGGCCCAGTGCACAAAATTTTTGCATGGAAGGGGGGTATCCCTCAGCCCAGCCTGCACACTCTCTAATCTGGGACCCCTCAAGGGATGTCTGACTGCCAGTTTAGGCCCAATCCCCTGTGCAGGGCAGCGTCTGCCCTGAAACCCCTGAGGGTTCCACCCTAATGCGGAGGGCGGGAAGACTGTGGCGTTCCAGGGTCCAGCGCAGCACTGAGCCTATCTGGGAACTGATGCACATTCTCCACATGCATGGCAGTCACCTTTCTCTCTCCGTCCGTAAAGCAACCCTGTCATGTAACTGTGTACTTTCCTAAAGTGTCACTTCTTTCAAAATGGTCAAGTGAGACCTATTTCTGTTGAGTGGAGTCCACTGCTGGGATTCTTCCAGGAGGACTGTCCCTCAGGGCACCCCCGCCTGGCACCGTGCCCCCTGCAGGCTAAGCACTGGGATGCCCAGCTCCTCTTCCTCTTCCTCCTTCTCCCCTTCCTTCTTCTCCCCCTCCTTCCCCTCCTCCTTCTCACTTAGTCCTGGGGACTGGTCCTGCACCTGGGGACAATCCACTCCGCATGCGCAATGAGGTGACCTGGCTGTATGTGCACAGTGGAGGGAGGTGAATGGGAGATTCTATAATATCTATCTTGGCAAATGTCTATTTCCAATGGACACAAGTTTGGGGAGGGGGGTTATGCCATTCTTACACGTGCAGGGAAGAGGAGAAAGGCTGTGAGGAAGGGCACACCCTCTGGTAAAAGGAAGCGGAGTTGACAAAACAAATTATCCAAGAGTGACGCCACTTTAGGGGAAATGTGATGGGGAAGAGGAGAGGCGAGGAGAGGCCTGCAGAGCCCATTTCTAAGATGCCTGTGGGGTGGCCACGCCTGACCTCCACCCACTCCCCGAGGACGGTTCCGTCTGCCTGCTGATGAGCCCTGCCTGCCAGTGGCCACTCTGGCCTGGACGCCATGAGCTCTGAGACTCAGACACTGGGCAGGTGCGTGTCCCCTCTCCCAGTCTGCGGCGGGCAGGATGCTTGAGCCCCGGCTGCGTTCTCCTCCTCCGGCAGTGGGCAGAGAGCGCTCCTGTCCACGGGCCGCCTTGTCAATGACGTTTGCACATCACGCCCTCAGCAGGTCCGGGCAGAGGGCTGCCACGGACTTAGGACCCCAGGACGCTGAGTCCGCACCAGCATCTCCTATCGCCGACTTTACCCCCTGAGGCCAGGGTTTCCCCTTGTAGCTTAGACTTAACCTTTAACCTGGGCCCAGGGAGGCCACCTCACAGGGCCCCCCCATTCTCTGCCAAAGATAAGGAGCCCTTTTTGCCTCAGACTTTCACTTGGTGAATCCCCCCGAGAAGCTGACTCACTTCACTGGAAGCCACCGTCACCCGGGAGCAAGAAGGTGAGGCCTTGAGCTGAGAAACCAAGAGGAAACACGAAGGGATGTTTGTTACGTTTCAGAGAGAACCTCACCGTCGTGAGGGGAACGGGTGCAGATGGTGATTCGGAGCTCATCAGTCGGTGGGGAAACGGTGGGCGTGGATGGATGACGTGCGTGTGTTTTATTGACTAAGTATGAAACAGTAGGACTGGGACAGTGAACTATGTAAGAAAGTTCCTCTCAATATCTCACCTAAAGTTGGTTTAAATCCACTTTGTTTGTTGTGTAGATGTTTAAAATTAACTTCAGGGATAATTTGCATACATTTGGGTGAGTTTGGCCAATGTGTATTACCCAGAAGTCACGGTCCCGTCAAGACAAAGAATCGCTGCTAAGCCTAGAGTGTCTGTCCCCGGCACCCATCTCCTGCAGGCGCTGTAGACCAGCCGTCTGTGATGGGGTTTCATACACGTGAGGTCACGCCATCAGCACTCTTCTGTACCTTCCAGTTCGCATAACATGTTTTATATCCACCCACGAGGTGCGTGTCTCAGCAGCTGACTCCCACTCTCACCCGTTGCTGCGTAGTGCTCCACTGTGCCGTCTGGCACCGATGGTTCACCCACTCGCCTGCCGAGGGACACGGGCTGCTCCCGGCGTCGGGTTATTACAGGTGGAGCTGCTGTAAGCATTGTGCAACCAGCCTTGGGAAGTGACCTGCGTGGATCCAGGGCCACGAAGGAGCAAGCACCAGGGGAAATGCAAGATGCACAAAAGATCAACAGGGGGAAACACATGGAAAACGCACTGCGGATGGAGAAAGCCAGCCAGCCACAGAGCAGGGCCCATCCCTGTGCGAGAGAGAGGGGAGGAGGGCAGGGAGTCCGGTGGGCAGGCGACAAGAAGTGTGTGAGCCAGTCCCCCAGGGAGGCAGCCGTCTCTGCCCAGGGCCCGCAACCCTGGGAATGAGCCTGCAGGTGCGTCTCACTCCCACTGCCTAGAACCAACTGGTAGGACACGTGGTGTCCACACACACACAGAGCTGGACTTCTGAGCAGCTGGGGCCACGGGGCAGTCATACTCGTC
Organism: Myotis davidii; assembly: GCF_000327345.1. Taxonomy (NCBI): domain Eukaryota; kingdom Metazoa; phylum Chordata; class Mammalia; order Chiroptera; family Vespertilionidae; genus Myotis; species Myotis davidii. The sequence goes on from NW_006298272.1 coordinate 1,943,189, forward strand.
ACTGTAGGAGATTTGAGAGGCAATTTTCATAGCTACCACCATACCCAGAAGCAGAACTGCTGAATTATACAGTAAACGTGTGTCTTTTTATAGGACACTAGAGGCCTGAGGCACGAAATTCCTGCAAGAATAGGCCTTCCTTCCCCCGGCTGCCGGCACCGGCTTCCCTCTGGCACCCAGGACCCGGGCTTCCCTCACAGCCCCGGCTTCGTCCGGAAGGTCATCCAGAAGGACGCCTGGTCTCATTAGCATATTATGCTTTTATTATTATCGATTGTCAATCTTCTGTACAAAGTACCCACATCATTAGGCACCAGCAATCTATGAAATTTCTCATTGCTCAAACCTTTGTATGTGGTATTGTCCGTATTTGTAATTTAGCCATTGGAATGGGTGTGTAATGGTATGTCACTATAGTTATAATTAACAATAAGTACACTACATACATTTAAAATGTCCAATATTATGGGTTTGGACATATTATTTACTTGGGAAGCCATCATCATACTTAAAATAACATCCATCTTCCCCCAAATTTCCTTATGCCCTGGGTGATCCATCTCAACACTCACCTCATCCTCAGGCAACCAGATTCCTGCCACGAGTGGTTACTTTGCATTTCCTAGATTTTCATATTCATGAAATCATGCAGTGTGTCACTTATTTCATCTGGCTTCTTTCAATCAGAATAATTATTTTCCTCCTTTTGGGGGAGGTGGTTATAGGTGCTATGACTTTCTGATGAATTGCTGGCCCTATAATCATGGAACGTGCTTTGCAAAACCAAAATACATTCCCAATTCTGACGATGCTATGTTTGATGTTGACATCGGCCCCTGAGTTTTCTCATGATGACTAGCTGCATTGGCAAATCTTTTTCATCCTGTAATGATTTACCTACCTGTATTTTATTTTTATTTATTTTTTAAATATATTTATATTGATGTCAGAGAGGAAGGAAGATGAAGAGAGAGATAGAAACATGAAGGATGAGAGAGAATCATGGATTGGCTGCCTCCTGCACACCCCCCACTGGGGATCCAGCCCACAACTGGGCCTGTGCCCTGACCAGGAATTGAACCTTGACATCTGATATATAGGTCGATGCTCAACCACTGAGCCATGCCAGATGGGCAACCTAGTTGTATCTATATATATATAAAAGGCTAACTGATCGTCCATTTGACCATCCGACTGACTGACCAGCACGTATGACACACACTGGCAATTTAAAAGTAAACGTTGACTCACGCATGCACGATACATATATAGCTCTCGCTGGCACCAATCGCATGTGACACCAGAATGTATCTGAAGACCAACTATTGGCACACGTACCTCTGAAGCTGAAAGAAAGTGGTATCGTAGACAGAATATGTCTGAAGACCAACTATTGACACAACAGATTGCGACCTAACATAACAGAAGCTGAAGTATTAACAGGATCTGCAGAGGGAGAGGTTGTTCTGATTCCAAGAATTGATTTGTCCCCATCTGACACTGGCCTCCCATTGAAATTAATTCTACGACAGTTTCCCGTGATGCCAGCATCTGCAATGATTATTAATAAATCATAAGGACAAACTCTAGACAGAGAAGGAATATTCCTACCTGAACACATTTCCCCACATGGTCAGTTATATGTTGCTTTCTCTCGAGTCCAAAGAGCATGTGACGTTAAAGTTGTAAATACTTCATCATCACAAGGGAAATTAGTCAAGCACTCTGAAAGTGTTTTCACTCTTACTGTGGTAGACAGGGAGATATTAGAATAAGTTTAATCAATTTATCAATCACAGATTTTATCAATGTTGTTTTTATGCCATGTCTTTGTTTTTATGTCATGTTGTTATTGTTTATTAATCAATTGATATATTATTTTCATATACATTTTACTAATTTTCTTTCGTCTCTGACACTCCTATTATAGAGAAAGGGCAAATAGTGATATTAAAATATTTTTTATTTTAATTTTATAATACTACATTATATATGCTATTTTGAAATGTAATTTTTTGCAGTAATATAATTACCGCACGAATCTTTCTTCTAATTAATTTCCTTTCAATGTGCATGAATCTACTAGTTTTAAATGTAAGTAGGTTTCTTTGAGCAAGTATATAGTTAGTGTTCCTTTTTTTTTGTTGTTAATCCTCACCCAAGGATATTTTTTCATTGATTTTTAGAGAGAGTGGAAGAGAGAGGGAAAGACACAGAGAGAAACATCAATGTGAGAGAAACACATTGATTGGTTGCCTCCTGCACAAGCCCTGACCAGGGCCTGGGCTGGGGAGGAGCCTGCAATTGAGGTACATGCCCTTGACCAGAATCAAACCCAGAACCCTTCAGTTCGCAGGCCGATGATCTCTCCACTGAGCCAAACTGGCTAGGGCAAGGGTTCCCTTTATAATCTAACTATCTTGAAACAGAAGTGTTTATATTTACACTAGAGGCCCTGTGCACGAAATTCATGCATGGGTAGGGTCCCTAGGCCTGGCTGGCGATCAGGGCCAATCAGGGCCTTCCGGCTGCCGGCTGGGGCCTTCCTTCATTCTGCACCGCCCCCTGGTGGTCAGCACATGTCATAGTGAGCAATCGGTCTCCAGGTGGAACTCCCGTGGGGATAATTTGCATATTAGGGTTTTATATAGAGATTTTATGCTATTATTGACATGGTTGGCTTAAATATGCCATATTAATATATTCTTGATTTCTGCTTTGCTTGGATTTGATAAGTTGTGTGACTCCCTTTTCTTTATACTAATGTCTTACTGACTACTCTTTCTTGTTTAGTTTTGTAGTGATTGTTCTAGGATTTATAATATGCATCATGTTAACTTAGCCCGCCTTTAAATGATGTTATACTTTTCTATGTAAAACATCAGAAGCTTACAAAGTATACATATATTTTCCAAGCTCAGCTTGTGTAACTATTGGAATACTTGTACTTCTGTGTATTCTAGAGACCATGTAGAAAACATTATTATTTTGCCTTAAGTATTATTTTTAGAAGAAATTTTAAAATTATATGAATATCACATGTTTGCTATATTCAGAAACTTTCAATCTTTGATTTAGAGTCAAGTTTCCATCTGGTATAATTTTAATTTTGCCTAATGAACTTTATTAGCATTTCTTATAGGGCAAGTGTATCGATGAAAAATAATCATAAATATTACACATCTTAAATGTGTTTATGTCACATAATGTTTGAAGGATATTTTAACCAGGCATAGAATTCAAGGATAGCCATGTGTGTCTGTGTATTCCCTCTACTTATGTGTCATTGAGAAGCTAGGACCTATGAGCTATTGTTTCAATCATGTTTGGAAAATTTGACAATTATTTCTTCCATCTTATTCCTAGTTTCCTGCTCTGTGACTCCGCTTACATGGAAGTTGCAATACTTGATATTTCCCATAGCTCCCTGAAATTCTCCCTTTCTTTTTTTTTCTTCCTCTTACTGCATTTTTAGTTCCCTTTCTTGATGTGTCTCATTTTAAGGAGTTTCTGTTTTGTTGTCTTCAAGATCACTAATTTTCACTTATTGTCCTATCAATTCTGCTGCTAATATCATACAATGATACTTTCATTTCATATATTATAGTGTTCAATGCCTGAAATACCATATATATATATATATATTTAACTCTTATTTATGTTCATATTTTTCTGCACATTCTTGAGTATGTGGAGCAAATTATGTCTATCCATCTTCTATTTCTGGTTCCATTTTTAATGACTGATTTTTCCCCAGGTTATGTGTCTCCATTCCCTCCTTATTCAGGTGCCCATTAATTTTTGTTAGATGCTTGACAGTTTTTAATGTTTTGAAACTCAGGTTTTGCTGTATTTTTTAATACTGTACATTGTTCTACCAGGAATTGGAGTTACTTGCAGATACGTTCCATCCCATAAAACCTTGTTTTTATGCTCTTTTTAATGCAGCTAGAGAAGCATCACTCCTAGCTTCGCTGGACCACACTTTATGGCATATCCACATGGGGGCGCTCCTCAACGTCTCTGGTATCAAGAGGTCTCTCTACTCAGACTTTTCAGAATTTGAAAATGTCTGACCAGGTGTGAGCTCTGGGCGTTGTTGCCTCACAGCTACTTGGCGATTTTTCTTTCCTAGAAATTCTTTTGCCTGCCCAGCTTGGATTTCGGTCGAAGGTTTTAAGCTTCACACTTAGCCAGGGGCCCAGTAGAGCTCCCCATGGAAGTCCTAGACCCAACCTCAATCCGAATGCCCCCCTTGTCTTAGGCACTGACCCTGCAGACTAGTCCCTCAGACACCCCATTCTCCACGTGGACTCCCTCCCCCCGGACCACATGCCATGATTACACATTTCTGACTGTGTATTAACATGCATTAAACAGTGTTTCTCTTATCAATTAATATTATTTATGTTTATTAGCAATTATTTCTTTGATATATCCACTAGTTGCTCATGTTTTAACCTTTCAGGGATAGAGTACAAATTCACTTTTAAAAGTCCCATTCCAATTTGACAGCGGAATCTATGTTTTCTCCTTGTATTTCCAAGTTTGTCTTCTGATTCTAAAGTGAGTTTCTTTGTAAATTTGGTGTTTTCTTAACGAACTAATTACTTGAAAAGAAAATGCAAAGAGTAATTTATCTGACTTCAGGTTTCCAGGGGAAAAATCAATCATCCTCCATTTATTATTTATTTACTTAGTAATTATTAATCAGAAATTTAATGTTGTCTGGACTCATAGTCAACTGGGTTTGAGTTAATTGCATATTTTTAATTAAGGTAACTGAGCTCCATCCACCAAGCTTTAGCGATACCCCGAAGGCAGTCCTCACTTACACTGTTAACCAAAATTAACATTTGAAGTGATGCACATCTCAATAGGTTTGCAAGGAAAATTAATTCCGAGGTTAATAATGGTGACTTACAGTACAGCGGCTGGAGTTGAAAGCTGCTTTTTGTTAAGGTTATTATTCACACTATTGGACTCCAGTTCCCACGCATAGAAAAAGTGCAGCTTCATTATAAGTAAAAACCTTTGCATTGGGAATACTAATATCTTCAGGGAACAGAGCAATCTAGAGATATGTACTTCGGTCTCTTGAGTTCCAGGCGTGTTTCATTGCTTCAGAAGATGGCCAGATGGGTTCTGTATACAAATCAAGTGATTTTTATACGCTCTGAAAGTTTCTAATTTCAAATTTCTCTTTTGAGTTACAATCGAAGCTCGCAAAAGCTGAAACGTAATTAAGAAATAAAATACAGCAGGCCACGTGCTCATTGGTGGTGAAGAATGTGTCTCTACTACATGAAGTAGGTAGCAAAGCCCAATACACGGGTTACCCCACGGGCATTCATCACCGTGCTCACCCTGCCCAGAGCGCCTGGCTGTAATGACGAATGCACAGAACACATTCCCCACTTCATACAGAAGATTAATTTTATGGAAATCTACCACTAGCCCCAAAATAGATAGGCCTCTAAAAATAATTCCAAATTATACCAGAATTACAAGTGACCTTCCTTGGTCAACAAGCTGGGCCGCCTTCTACAGACAGAGAGACAGCTGTTTGAACCACGAGCGTTGAATGCAATGTGAGATGAGATGAAATATCTCTCCTTCATCATCTCCCCAGGGACGCCCACAGTTTCTACCATTTACTCGTCAGAACTCTGGTCACGAAAGATGCCTGCAATCCTGGAAATGAAAGATACCAATAGCAGGACAGGACATGTGAAGGTATTGAAGACTTCCATATTGAATAATTAAAGTCATGGCAAGACTGGCTTACAGAACGCAGGGGGCGGGGGGCAGCTCTCACGGAACAAGCCAGACAGGGTATGGAGTGCGATGTCCTGGGTGAGCGAGTCCCGGCGGGACTAAACGAGAGGGAGGGAAACCGTCTTAAAGGAGAGATGAACGCTGTGGTTTAGCAAAAGGTTAACGTAGAAGACGACAGCAACGGCGAGACTTTCCTACGCGAATCTGTTCTGAGGCAGGAGTATGGGCACACGCTTAGGTGCTAGTTATGGAACCCGATGAAACAAACAAAACATCAGTCTCTCAGGACCTATTCAAATGGACTGGTGACCTCTCCAGCCTCATCTCAAGGCCCCTCAGCGTTCCGGGATGTTCCGTGCCCACAGGATCTCAGTGACATTCCCCAACGCACAGCGTGTGCTTACGCTCCTGTGAGCTTGTGAGTCACGTGAAGTCCGGGCAGGGCGTTCCTGCGGGGACGTCGTTAGCCCATTTCCCTCCCGGTCAGCCCACCTCCTCTCTGAGCTTCACGGACTCCTGGGAGGTAAGGCTCTCGCTCTCCCTGCTGTTCCGACGGGGGCGTTGTATGTAGTTCCCCGTGGAGGTCCTCCCTACCTGCCCCTCCCCTTGCCCAGGTCCCAGCGCGCTCTGGCCTCTGCAGGTGTGACTCCGTGTTTGCTGAAGGAACCACATGGCCCACAGGCACGTGGAGGGCCTGAAACAGCACGGTTTTATCTGCCCGGTAGCCTGTTGTCCTTTCCCTGGACGGGCACTGCTCGCCTCTACTGGGTCTGAGATTCCTCTTAGATCTGCTGGACTTGCTGTTCTTTGTCAAGAAAAGCAGACGGATCTGAGCTGCGATGTGACTTCAGGAGCCAGGAAGCCAAACGACGGAGCCCGTTGTGTTTGCTAGTGTTTGTCTGCGGCCAGATGGTTTGAGCGATGTCAGGTGTGGGCTCCAGGCCGCTCACCTCCCGCCTTGCACTAGCCCTGTCCTGGGCCCTTCACTGAACCCTGCATTCGCTTCAGTCCCCCCCACCACCACCCACCCCTGGGCTCCGTGGTGAGGGGACGGTCCCAGCCCCTTGCTTCCCCTGGGGACAGGCCTGCCGTGCTCACTGACATGGGCCGAGGCTCTGATTTCACGGAAGACAAACCCAATCTCTAGAGAAGGGATAGGTTTTGCCTCCGTGCGGGCTGGCGAGAAGTGAAGTGAAGTCTGCTGGGAAAGAGAAGAAGTGAAGAAGAAGAAGAGGAAGAAGTTTAATGAGCAGGTATGATGCGTATCCCAAGCAGGCAGGCCGCCGCTGACAGGCCCAGCGGTAATTGGCGAGCCATCATTACCGCTCCCGTCCACAGCTCAGCCCGCATCCGTCCTTGTCAGCGCGAATGAAGCGCTAACTCATTAGCAATGACTCCGCTCCATCCACGCGGGGTTGCTTGGTCCGGAGGCAAAAGAATGATGGTGAAGTAAAGTGTGTGCCGTTAAAATCTGAATGTCGCTGTGTGCTGCCGTTTTTAATAATGGAAACAAGTTTTTCTCTCTTTTTTAACATCTTTACACTTGACATTCGTGGCTTTAATTGATCAAAGAGCTTAAAAATGTCCCGCCTCCATGCACTGACCTGAACGGGAAACAGAAATCCTTAAACAGATGATTCCATCGTCGCACGTATCTAGGTGGATAATTACTACATTGGGAAGCTTCGATGGTAACGAGGATATGAAAACAACCTACGGCTTTAGTTCTGAAGTTTTGTATTTTTAAAACATGTCCTTGTGGTATACTCTATAGTCAATAAAATGCTGCTCTCCAGGGTTCATTTCAATGAGTTTTGACAATTGTTAAAACCAAGACCACAGGCCCAAAATGGAGTCGCTTATGTAAGCCCCATGTCACCAAACTGCAACTTAATCGTAGTCCTGCTCTCCCAGCCGCGAAGCTGACCCCCCTGGTCAGCGCCAGGAAGGCCACTGCCCGAGGGACCTCCACCGGCTCCTGGAGGAAACCAACCTTGAAATAACCACCGGCGTCTCTTGCCTGGAGTAAACGCCTTAATCTGCTCCCTTTTGCCTGTAAAGTTCTCCCATGTGTACAGCTCCTTGGAGCTCTTCTTTCTTATCTGCGGGGCTGCCCCGATCAAACCAGTGTTTGCTCAAGGAAATCTCAACATGCCTCCGCTTAGCTTTGCACAACACACACAGTCACCATGGGCCCGTCATACACACTGAGCTTCTAACAACACACACAGTCGCCCCGTCACACACACTGAGATGCAGGACATTCCATCATCCCTGACTATCCTCTCACCTCTCTGTGGTGAGTCAGACAGAAAGTGTTGAGAACCACACGATTTCACTCCAATCTATACTAATAAAAGGGTAATATGCTAATATGCTAATTAGACTGGGAGACCTTCCAGGAGACCTTCCGGACATTCTTCTGGACAAAACCATGGTGGCGGAGCCAAGGTAGAGGCAGTTAGGGGCCAAGAGGGGAGGGCAGTTGGGGGTGATTAGGCTGGAGGTGGGGGGGAGTTGGGGGGGAGCAGGCCAGCAGACAGAGTGGTTAGGGGCGATCAGGCAGGCAGGCAGGTGAGCAGTTAGGAGCCAGCAGTCCCGGATTGTGAGAGGGATGTCCCCCGAGGGATCCCAGATTGGAGAGGGTGCAAGCCAGGCTGAGGGACACCCCCTCCCCCATGCACAAATTTCGTGCACCGGGGCACTAGTGTGGGATATAAAACCGAAAGCAACAAGTGCACAAACAAGAAACAATAACTCACAGGCACAGACAGCAGCATGGCGGTCACGAGAGGGAAGGCAGGGGCACCAGAGTAAAGGTACAGGGGGTCACATATGTGGTGACAGAAGGAGACTTGCCTCTGGGTGGCGGACACACAGTGCCAAATGCAGACGACGTATCAGTGAAGTGTGCACTTGAATCCTATGTGATCCTATTAACCAATGTCTCCCCCAGTAAATCTATTTTTTAAAGTATTTCTATTGATTTCAGAGAGGAAGGGAGAGGGAGAGAGAGATAGAAACATCAGTGATGAGAGTATCATTGATCGGCTGCCTCCTGCACGCACCCCACTGGGATTGAGCCCCCAACCCAGGCATGTGCCCCTGCCTGGAATGGAACCTGGGACCCTTCAGTCCTCAGGCTGATGCTCTATCCACTGAGCCACACCAGCCAGAGCAAAAATCTAATTTTTAAAACAGAGGAGAAAGATAGGCAGTGCCACAGCGTATCTATGAGAGGAGAGGAGATGCGAGGATGCTAACTCACCGACCCCTCCATGCGAGCCCCAGCCCTCCTCCTGATTCTACAAGTATTTTACCAGCGAGTCTACACCACCTCCTGCTCCACGGTCCTCGACGCTTCCTGTTCCCCGTTCTCATCTCCGTGAACTCAGCAGTGAAACCGTCCTGTGAAATATTCCTATTAAATGCTTGATGCGGGGGAAACGCTCTAGGCTGGTCGTAATGGTCAGTCGCCTAAAACTAATTGTGCGCTTAGGGCTCTGAAGGCAGAGCGAGTTGCTCCTGGACATCTGTGCGCGGTCCCTGGTGACCGTGCCCGGCACAAGTCTCTCCATCTCTGACGGGCGCACTGTCCTCCCTGCCACACTCCTCTCCTGGTCCTTCCTGCTTGGCTCCTCCCTGAAGACTCAGCACCTTTGATGGTGACGGATCATCCCCACAGTTCCAGCGTATACGTTCCTTCAGTCTACATTGCTTAAAAAAGCAAGAAATACACCTGGCCTGTGTGGCTCAGAGGTTGAGCATCGAACTATGAACCAGAGGTCAGGGTTCAAGTCCAGTCAAGGGCACATGCCTGTTTTGAGGACTCCATCCCCAGTGTGGGGTATGCAGGAGGCAGCTGATCCATGATTCTCTCTCATCATGGGTGTTTCTCTTTCTCTCTCTCTCCCCCCCACCCCCCGCCTTCCTCCCTGAAATCAATAAAAATGTATTTTTTTAAAAATAGAAGTGATCCTGCAATAAAGGACTGTAAATGGCCTTCAGGATGCAGATACCGATGAAAGATGGGGCCTCATTACACGATGAGGATGAGGATGACCCCAACAAAAATGAAGACTATAGTATCAAATTAAGAGTACACGATTGAACAGTTTTGTCATACATATGAATTATAAATGTATTTGTAAAGCCACTTCAAACTTGCAAAGAATTTCTCCACTAGTTACTTTACAAAATGTCTGAAGATACTTTCTCTAAGATAAGGAACTAGACATCTGGGTGATTGCAGTGGAATACAAACTACAGAATATAACATAAGGCCAGATTGTTTAGAACGTAAATGATTCACTAAGTCAACTGCATTATGATTAGGAAATTCCAATGTTTCTATCCTTCTCCCTTCCTCTCTCTCTAAAATAAGTCTCTCTCTAAAATAAGTAAAAGCATATTAAAGATATGTTTACAGCCACATCTGGACTTGTGGTTGCCCAAACAACTGGGTACAAGAGCCTAGCCCAGTTGACATATACATCTAATTATCACAGAAGATAGAATGCATTATTTGCATATCCTATATAATAAAAGGCTAATATGCAAATCAATCTAATGGCGGAACAACCAGTCGCTGTGATGCGCACTGACCACCAGAGGGCAGACGCTCAACATAGGAGCTGCCCCCTGGTGGTCAGTGCCGGGCTCATGGCTGGCGAGTGCAATGGCAGTGGCGGGTGCCTCTCCTGCCTCCGTGGGTAGCGGGCCTAAGCTGGCAGTTGGACATCCCCCAACCTAAGGCTCTGGAACTGTGAGAGGGCATAGGCCAGGGTGAGGGACCACCCACCCCCCGCCCCCGCAAGTGCATGAATTTCATGCACTAGGCCTCTAATTACTATATAAAAACTCCAGAGTATTCCATGAATAATTAAACTAATAAGATAAATTGTCAAGGCCACTTAATTCTTTTAAAAAATCCATTGCATTTCTAACCCCAAGACACACAAACTATTAGTTTAGCAAAAAATTTAAACCCATGTCCCTCAGTTCTCAACTGATAAGACAGATATAAAATCAGTAAAATTATAAAAACTGAAATGAAATATAAAGCCTGATATAAAATCTGCATTATATTTATGTTATGGGAAATGTATTTCTTTGTATAATTTGTAAATATATCATAACTTTTATTGTTTTCAATCCTTTATTTTTGAACACCAAATACAAGAATTAAATTTGTTTGTCACTTTTTCAATTCGTAAAGGGATTTCTACAAAATCAGTTCCTACAAGAAAGACCACGGGGTCAAAGGGTCAATGCATTCTTCATTTTCATTCACATTGAGAAGTTCCTCGCATGTGGGATGCACAACGTGCAGTAAACACCCCAGCCCCTGATGCACCCATTTCCCACCCCCTCGGTAAGGGCTGGCTGAGGATGGAGGGAAATTGGGAAAGTAGTCATTGCACCCTAGAAATGTACCATGGTCAGCCACAGGACGGCTCCTCAGCCAGTTACACATAGAACCACCACACGACTCCGCCGAAGAACTGAAAACGGGGGTTCAAGCAAATTATGCACGAATGTTCATTGTGGCCTCTTTACAATGGCCCGAAGAGTCCATCGGGGATGGATGGGTAAACACATGTTGGCCCATGCACACACGGGGATGTTGTGGAGCCATAGACATGGATGCAGCATTGATTCAGGCCACAGCTGGGGTGGACTTAACAAAGCTTTGCGCGAAGTGACAGAAGTCAGGCGTCAGGAGGTGATTCCTTTGATGTTCAATGTCCAGGGAGTTGAATTCAGAGAGAGAGAGAACACAGGTTAGTGGCTGCCAGGAGCTGGGGGTGGGAGGGGAGAGTGAGGAGTAAGAACAGGGAGCAACTGATGACTGGGTAGTTTTCTTTTGGGGGAAGTTGATTAAAACGTTTTGAAGCTAAATAGAGTTGGAGACCTTTTTTCCTCTTTCAGAGAATATTAAGGGCAGCCTGGAAGGTACAGGCTCATATTAGTGAACTTTCCAAGTTACATTTTCTCAGTAAGTTGTTTTTCCACATTAATACTAATGTGATCTCAATCGCATAGGACTGAAAAGAAGGAACCAGAGAGTTAATAGACCTTTTAATGTCCATGATCCCATGAATAAGCACAAGCCAGTGTGTGTACTGTATTTCTAATCCTAAATTTTCCATTTAGTGCTTCCTATTTCAGCTGCCTTTCTCTCCAGAAAGCAAGGAGCAGCGGTGGAAACATCATTTACCTTCACACTGAGCATCAGATGTGAAGTAAGCCAACCTTTAATTCACTCAAGAACATGATGTAAAAAGTCCAGGTTGAGGTCAGCCTGGAGTGAATACAGTGATGAGAAACTTACTCCAAGGCGGCCCCTCAGAGCACAGCCTCACACATCCCACATTTACTGGGAATTCTCCCCCTCGGACTGCAGTTGGTCGGACTCCTACCCATGTGGGCCCACAACAGCCTCACGCTCTATGAAAGCCTCAAATTCTGCTTCATTCTTCTAACAAGGAAATGCCTGGGTTTGCCCTGCTGGGAAGACATCAAACCCATGTGCTGCAGGATTCTCCACATGCACATTAACGGCTGCTTATCAGGCGCGTTCCGGTCTAATTTATAGACAGCTCACGCTGTGCCCGCTGAACAGCCAGCATGCACAGGGGGTACTGTTACCCCAACTTCATAGACGAGGAAAGAGAAAGCCACAGAGAGTCAACCGTGCCCCGGCATAAAGCCGTTATTACAAGTTACACACATGTGCACACGCACGCACACGCACATGCACGCTTATTCCTTGCAGCGTTGTTGACAATAGCAGGACACTGGGAACTGAAAGATCTTCCCGTAGAAGACAACCTGGCCGAGACGCGACGGCCTCACAGGAGAGCAAGCAGGACAGTCCGTGGATGGATGACCTCCAAGAACTGCTCATTGGACACGGGGACCCGGGAGCGGCTACAGGCCGTTGCCACTTTTTAACCAGGAGAGAAGCATGTGCATACTGAATATGCATGTCGCATATGACATAGATGATGCATAATTACATTAAAAAGTCATGTGACACATACCTAATGTTAATTAAATGAATGATCCTAATTGATTCTGCTTATTAAAACAGACTAAATAATACATTCATTATATGCAAATTCATATGTACACATTTATTATGTGCAAATGTATGTGTGTAGAGGCCAGCTCATATGCATGCAGTGAACCTATGATGAACATATAAAATGTATGTAAATATACTCAGTTACATGTATGTAAATTGGTTAGTACATGTATTAGCTGTCTCTCAAAAAAACGCACCAAATGTGGTTATGTCCACAGCCTTTAGGGGGGTTGGTGGAAGGTGGCTGAGAGACTTTCTCTTCTCTCTTCAGGAGATGAGCAATAACAAAACGTGTCACTTCCTCCCCCTTCTTCATGGAGGTGATGCTACCACCGTTACAATGAAAACTTCTAAAAATTAAAAACAGAATATAGCCAATGTTTTATCACCCAAATTCATCCCAGCGACCATCCCCAAGGCCGCACTATTTCTGAGCTCTCAACATCACGTCTTCTTTTTTTTAATCCTCACCGAGGATTGTGGTGTTATTGACTTGAGAGAGAGGAGGAGGGAGAGAAACATTGATGTGAGAGAGAAACCCTGGTCAGTTGTCTCCTGTGCACGTCCTGACCAGCGATCAAACACACAACTTCAATATGTGCCCTGGCCAGGAATCGAACCCACAACCTCTTGGTGGCGGGACGATGCTCCAACCAAAAGCACCACCGGACAGGACACCCCCCATCATTTTAAATCCAACTGTTTACGCTTTTAGAGTAAAGTGAGGAGCCAGTGTTCCCAGATCCCAAATGAACGGTGTGCCCAGCGACTTGGGTTTACGCCCTCAGCGGAGGCCCCAGAACTGGGATTCTGAAATTCCTCCTACGCCCTCGTGTGACCCCAAAACTCAGCCATGTGAGGTGAGCTGCCCCTCCTGTGTCCTTCTGCCACCTTCCTTCCTAAACAGGCCTGTCTGGGCACTGGGGGCACGGGGCACCCCGTTTCATCCCAACGCCCACCAGGGGGACGGCCCAGGTCCGCGGGCTGACCATGGACTTGGGGCTCCACACAGCAGTGTCCATCCGAACCCTGAGGGTCTCACTCCCGTTCACCTCATTCCAATCAGTATTGACCACAGAGAATGAAACCTTTCCGACTCCATCAGGCCGCAATGTCACCTCCCCTCGCTACCGGCCTGGCTCACTCCCAGGCACCCAGCAAGGAAACCCTCCATGTGAAACGTCTACGTACGCCACGCGGTGCAGAGGCAAACATGCCTGCATCCATGAGGAGCCCTGTGAGCGTGAAGGGGGACCCTGAGGCTCATCACACAGCAGGACAAACGGGTGGAGGAGAAGCCCTGGGGGTCGTACACGCTGCTCAGCAAGAGGCCGCACTGGGCACCCCAGACAGAGGGATCCTGGAGGAACGCCCCATGAGCCAGAACCAAAGGAGCCCACGCCGTCGAGGGAAGAGGGAGCAGAGGCAGGGGAGCCAGGGCCGCCTGGCATTGGGTTTGGACAGAGAACCCAGAGCTTCTGTTCAGAGCCTGGGAGGCCCGGCGGCCCTTGGGGCCGGGAGCGCTGGATGCTGAGGGGTGACCCGGGACCACCAGGCGGGCAGAGGAGGCGGGTCCACCGAGTGAGGGCCGCCCAGGCGCCCACAGGGGATCCCAGAGCCGAGCCGTCCTTTCGAGTCACAACCAACGTGACACTTCACACACCTGAGTCCAGGCTTGAATAATTAACGGTCATATCACAACAGACCAGAGAATCACACAGTGATAAGTGACACACCCAGTTATCAAATGAGCATAAAGGAAATTCACTTGAAACCATGCATCGTTCTCAGGAGTGGCTTTCTTTGTGCATCGAGGCTGCTGTTCGGAGCACAACAGCAAGGCTAAGCCAATAACATGCAGAAAGAATAGCTATAGTTTATCGTCTTCTTTCCGTCCTCGGATACACACGCTTGGTTTAACTCTCTAAACTCCCCATTAGACATTTGCCCGCTGTATTTTTGCATGATCTTTCAATGAGCGTGCCTTTCTAAACGAGAATATAGGTACGACTGGAGTCACTGAGAAGGTATGTAAGCATTTAACGACCAAGGGACATTGACACGTGTCTCGCTGGCACACGACCCCCAGCAGGTTGACCTGGTCTCCCGCTGGGTGACTGCAGGCCGCCCCGTCCTTGGATACGGCCAGAACCAGAACCAGCCCAACGTCACACGCAGTGGGACAGCCAGTGCTGTTCTGTGCCAGGCCCTTAACCGACTCCTGGGTCCGCCCAGGTGACATCTAGCGAAATGCTCATAAGAGCGTCTGATCCCGACCAGTGTGGCTCAGTGGTTGAGCATCATGGCTCGATGCCCAGTCAAGGGCACATGCCCAGGTTGCAGGCTCGATCCCCAATAGGGGGCGTGCAGGAGGCAGCCGATCCATGATTCTCTCTCATCATGGATGTTTCTCTCTCTCCCTTTCCCTCTCCCTTCCTCTATGACACCAATAAAAACATATTTTAAAAAATGAGTGTCTGAGCAGCAAGAACTTAGGAATTTACCAACCAGAGCCCAGCCTGTTAAACTGCGGACGGGTCACGAGAATTCTCGCTCATATCACACAGTGTTTTACAAAGATCATGCTTTAGAAAGACATTCGCTTGTAAGAACACGTAATAAATAACTTCGAAATGCAATGGGTATTTAGCTTTAAAGCCTGCCTTTAACATTTATGTAAAATGTTTTCTGTGCTCGTTCAATAGGAACTTATCTGGCCGCCGGGTAAAGCTGGCAATGAAACCCCCGGTGCGCAGTGTGTTAAGGGAAGAGCGAGTATCCTCCTCCCCAGAAACGCCCCGAGCTCACGTCTCCACTGCAGGACTGTTCAGAGAACAGCCGTGGCGCCTACACGCACCACAGCCACCGTCCGCGTCCAGACGGCCCTCACCTGGGAGCACCCCAAAGCTCACTGGGCGTCGTCGGCAGCAAACCCCCTCTTTCTCTGGGAAAATGCTTTTAAAACACAGATGTGACCTGATTGGCGAGACTGAAGTGGGTTTCCAAGTATTTCCGTTTTAATGAAAGAGTTTGCAGTGGTTCTCAACCTTCTGGCCCTTTAAATACAGCTCCTCATGTTGTGACCCAACCATAACATTATTTTCGTTGCTACTTCATAACTGTCATGTTGCTACTGTGATGAATCGTCATGTAAATGTCTGATATGCAGGATGGCCTTAGGGGACCCCTGTGAAAGGGTCGTTCAACCACCAAAGGGGTCGCGACCCACAGGTTGAGAACGGCAGGTTTAGAGTGTCCTGTTCCGTTAGCTGCCCTTTTCTTGTGAAATGGTTTGAGTCCCGAGTGTTGGGAACAGTTCCCGGAGCTAAGGGACCACAGAGAGACGCTGACCATTTCAGAATCACGTCAACAAGCTACAGAC
The DNA here is from genome assembly GCF_000327345.1 of Myotis davidii. NCBI lineage: Eukaryota > Metazoa > Chordata > Mammalia > Chiroptera > Vespertilionidae > Myotis > Myotis davidii. Next base: position 1,959,439 of record NW_006298272.1, read on the forward strand.
GCAGTGCCTTCGGCAGCCCCTGGTCTGCCTCCTACTTCAGCAGGTGTGGACGGAACGGACCCAGGGACGCCCCTTCTCCAGCCCGACCACCCTCCAGCGTCTTAAACAGTCACCACCCTCAGACCCACCTCCCAGACCAGCCAACACACGGTTTCCTACCTTAACTCCTCAGGGCCCAACACCCGTGACTTCCCCACCCCCTGAGTTCTTCCCCAGGCGGGGCTGCATCACCGCCTGGCCCGGCCTCGCGGCCTCCACACCCACCTCTCTCAGGGCTTCTGTTCCCACTGGGATGACGTGGCTGGGGTGGGGGTGTGTGGCTCAGGGTCGGGGGTGGGGGGGCACTCTGTCCATGGGTGGATGCTCATGGTTACTGTCGTGCTTGAGCTGGTGGAGAAGCCGAGGGCGCTGAGCGTCTTAAAGCTGTGAAACCAGCGCGGTGGCCGCACTCTCTCCAGGACGTGCTGAGGCCTCCCCAGGTGAGGGGTGACTCTCAGGCCACCACAGAGGCCGCCCTGGCTGGGAGAGAGCCTGAGCCGGGCCTCTCGGAGCTGACCCCCAGGTTCTGCCCCGCAGACACTCATCCTGTGACTCCTGCAGAACCGCTTCCCGGACGAGCAGGTGAGACTCATCCAGGAGATGGGCAGCACCTGCCTCCCCGCCGCAGGCTGCCGGCCCCAGGCTGGGGGGCGAAGTGTCTCTTAGAAAGGCTCCCCCTCAAGCACGACCAGGAGCCTGTGGAGCCGGAGGCCTTTGGGAGCCCCTTGCACCCCCTGGTGTCTGACTTTGCCTGAGCCTCTCCCCGAAACCACTAGCCATTCTTTAACCCCCTGGGGCCCTCTCCCATGCATGGGGCCAAATGGAAACAATAACGCTTTTTGCAGCAAAAAAAAAAAAGAAGGAGGAGGAGGAGGAGAAGAAGCAACAAAAGAAACTCACCGACAGAAGCAAGGTTGCAGGCAGAGGAGGCGCGAGTCCCCGAGCCCAGGAAGGGGCCTGTGGGATGGGGCGCCAGGCTAACACGGTGCACACAGCCACACCGCACAGGCTTGTTAGGAGCTGCGCACTGCAAAGCCGTGACGGCTTAATGGGCCCCTGGTTTCTGTAAGAGCATCCCTTCCAGGCGAGAGGGCCCGCCCTCCGGGGAGAGCAGGTGGTCAATTAGGGTCCCTGGTCTCTAAGTACCCAGCCCCGTGTGGCCTCAGGGGCCCGATCTCATTCCCCCAGGTGAGGGGTGTGCTTTGCCCTGGGAGTTTCTGCTGCAACCCAGACATCACCCTGAACTGGTAATTCAAGGGCAGCCCGTCCACCGCTTCCCCGAGCCCCGAAGGTCTTGCGGCGATCATTTAATGTTTGGAGACAGAGCACATAAATCGCTGGATTCTACCATTTCTCCATCGTCGACCTCAATGTGCTGATAACCAGGAGGAAAGTACTCGTCGAGTTTTGCTACACTGTGACTATCGGATTTCTGTGGCCGCTCAGTCTTTGTTTTTAAATATATTTCTATTGATTTTTAGAGAGAGAGGAAAGGAGACGGAGAGAGAAATGGGAACATCAATGATGAGAGGGAATCATGGATTGGCTGCCTCCTGCACACCCCACACTGGGAATTGAGCCTACAACCCAGGCCTGTGGCCTGACCAGGAATCAAACCCGTGACCTCCTGGTTCATGGGTGGATGCTCAACCATCAAGCCACAGGGCCGGGTTTGGTTAATTTTGAAGTCCTGGCGGGTCTCCTTGTATTGTGAGTCCCCATCTTCGCTTCCCCTCCATGCCCAGCCCCCAATCCCTCCTGCGTCCGCGGAGTGAGTTCCTCTGGGTCATTGACCTCCCTGGTCAGGCCCCCATGGCCTCTGCCCACCATGAGAATAACACAGGGGTCTCGACTTCTTTTCCCCGATGTCTGGGTCACGCAGGGGGTGTCGCTGTGCTCATGGTTACTGTCCGCATCTCAACTCTCATAAAGTAGTTCCACTGTGCCCAGTGTTGATGTTAAACCGGCGTGATGTCGACACAAAGCCCACGGCTCAGCACAGACAAGGAGAACCCCCGTTCCCGCGACCAGGGCACGTCCTTTGCTTCACTTGTAGGGCCACCGGGTGTGCCCCACGCGGCAAGGAGTCCACTGTGCCCATCAGCATCCGTGGTCCCGACATGCGGCCACAGGGCCCAGGGAAGACCCCACCCCACATCCAGCAAAGTGTGGCTTCCAGCACCTCATTTTAGGGCCTTCATACGGGTTTGGTCATCATTCCCTAACCCAGGACATTTTACATCCCAGAAGGAAATTGCCCCAGACCTGGGGTTGTTAGCACTAACCCCAGGACAGTCCTGGAAACACCGGAAGGCCCATGACCCCGTTGGGGGTGAAATACAAGTCAGAAGTGACTTCCTACAGTTTTAAGTGCAGGGTGTCCCCCCAAAAATGTAGACACACTTCAGCGGCTGACAGCTCAATGGATGTTTCTTTCTTTTCCACTCTAGCCCACAGAAAGAAGAAGTATTCCAGCGTGTGTGCCTTTTGGGGGACACCCTGTGTGTCTGCTGCACTGTGGAGTCCCAGAGCCCACATCCAAGAAGAAGGGATATTGAAGGTCAACTGGAGAGAGGTGATGGTGTCTTGCAAAACAGATCTTCACAAAGAGTTTCCTGGGATCTAACTCTCACGAGTACCCCCCAGGCGGTGTGGCTCAGCAGTTGAGCATAGACCTATGAACCAGGAGGTCAGGGTTCGAGTCTTGGTCAGGGCACATGCCCGGGTTATGGGCTTCATCCCCAGTAGGGGGCGTTCAGGAGGCAGCCAGTCGATGAGTCTCTCATCACTGTTATTTCAATCTTGCCCTCCTTCTCCCTTCCTCTCTGAAATCAATAAAAACATATTTAAAATACGCTCCTGTAGAATAGTCAGAGGGGTGGGCGGGAGAGGTCAATGGGGGAGGGAGAATATATGTAATGCTTTCAACAATATTTTTTAAAAGTCTTACTTACAAGAATTGACCAACGAAAAATAAGAAATAAATAACTAAATAAATGAATCTCCCCAGCATCTTTTCCATTGGATTTATTGGGGTGACGTTGGTTCACAGATACAGGTTCCAAGTGCCCAACTCAACCAGCCTCACCAGCACCCTGCGCCGTGCGCCCACCACCCAGGCAAATCTTTCCATCCCTGCCCACCTGCCCACCTCCACCTCTCCCAGGCCTTCCCGCTGGCTAGCACCACCCCGCTGTCCTGTCTGTGTGACTTGTGTGTGCGCGGGAGGGGGCGCTAATCCCTTCAGCTTCCTGCATGCCCTCCTCTCCTTTGCTCTCCCTTGATCCCAGGCCCTTCTTGTTTGGGCCTTTGTGGAACCAGCATTTCCAGGCCAGGAGACGCCTGCTGCCAGGGCGGGGACGCTGTCCTGGTGCTGACGTCCCTCCCTGTCCATCCAGATGGAGCACCCACTGTGTGCCCGCTGCCTTAGCTGCTCGCTGCACCCACTGTGTGCCTGCTGCCTTAGCTGCTCCCTGCACCCACTGTGTGCCCGCTGCCTGCTCTTCCACGTGGCACAGTCCAATGGGGAGAGCCCAGGAACAGTGGCTCCTGGCCCGGTTCTGAGCTGGGGTGGAACTCCGATCCACTGTGGGAGCAGGGAGGTGGGTCTCCGTCGGAACTGCAGAACCTTTTCAAGTCCCCACACACCACGGTGGCTTCCAAACGCTGCACAGGCCGACGGGCCTTGGGACAGGACAGGGAGAGCAGGCGCCTCTCCTCCCTCTGCCCTCCCAGGCTGCCGCACGCTCAGCGCTTCCCCGGAAATGCGTGTTCAGATCGGAGACGCCACCGTGAGCCTGAGGAAGGGAACGCCAAGCAGGTGTGTCCACACGCCGCATCCCGGAAACAGGTTGCATTCATCCAGTTATCGCCTCACAGGGAGCGTGTCCGCTGCACCCACTCCCGGGACACGGCTTTAAAGTCACTCACCAAAGCCTGGCCAAGGGGCTCGGTGTTGACCATTGTCCGATGCACCCAGAGGCCCCTGGTTGATTCCTGCTCAGGGCACATGCCCAGATTGCAGGCTCAGCCCCGAGGAGGGGGCGGGCAGGAGGCAGCTAATCAATGATTCTCAACATTGACATTTCTCTCACTCTCTCCCTCACCCTCGGAAATCAATAAAAATATATATTTAGGGGGAAAAGAATACTGAGAACGATCTTAAAATAAAAAGTAAAACTCAAAAGGTGATTGTTTTCTTAAAATTAAAATCTGGAAGCCAGAGTGAAGACACCATCTGATCCGCCCCCAACCACCATCTCCGCATCCCCTGGAGGGCTGTTCGCACAGCCCAAACCCTGGCTTCCTGTGCTCCTCCCGGCCCTCAGCGTGGTGCGGGGGCTCCCACATCCCATCCGGGGGGTGGCACGCAGGGGCCCTCCCTGCTCGGGGCGCTGAGTGCAAGCGGAGCCTGCTCTGTGGGGTGCGTGTCTGCGTGGCCGCCTGGGGAGCCTTAATGCGCTTTTCTGATGCCTGGGACAGGTATGCTGTCAGAGCCACAGGGCTGCCTGATTTGTGCCGGAGCTTTTCATGGCTTTTAAAAGCGATTCTCAACGCCAGGAGAGGCTTCTGGGAGTGATGGGAAAGGGGCCCGGTATGAGGAAGTGGCTGTCAGGGAGAAGGGCTTGCACTTGTGAGTGTAATTATCGTAGCTTGGAAGAGGCCTAACCCGCTGGCTTTTGAGCAGGAGCCTGGACTGCACAGAGGACTGTGGGTAATAAACACTTGGTATGTTTTGAAGGAATGTAACCACTGGGCACCATCCCCTCGGCCCCACCCGGCGGCTCCCCGAGTCCTGGCACCTGCATTCCTCATGTGACCCTCACGCACCCGAGCCTTAGGCGGGAAAGGTCTGTAATTTTCCGGCCGCAGATGAAACATACATCTAAGTGGATTCCTGATGGATTTTAAAAACATTTTCTGTATCTATTGAAAAAACAATACAAATTTTACCTTCAAAATATTAACGATCAAGCTGTATTTTAAATTTTAAAATACTTAAAAAAACCATACATTTTATGATACATTATTACACAATATCTCTATGAAGTTTACTCTTTTAGGGTCACCCGAATCATTTGTCATCCATAAAAGCTGTTCTTGGAGTTTGGGTGCAATGTTTCTATCACACCATCGGAGCCTGGTTAGTTTTGTTACAGCTGCGAGTGGAGGGGTCAGAAGTTAATTTATGACCATTCCATAATTTCAATAGATATTAGTTTAATCAAATTCTACGTGTCTGTCATGGTTTTATACAAAAGCATTCATCCTTTTTAATTAGAGTGAAAAAGTTGAAATCTGTTCTTGGTTATTATTTTACATCTTTACTCTCTTAGAGCGTGTGTCTGCTTCGCATGCATATAGATTTTTCTCTTTTCCTTTTCAGTTTTCCCAGATTTTTACATTTACATATTTTATCATTTTTTAAACAAATGGCCTTGTGGTATTATTGATCTTGACTATCATCTCTTTGTTTCCTGCCTCATTGATTTATCATAATCATTATTGCTGTCCAACTTGCCTTGGTTAGGTGTTGTTTCTCTAACTTAACACTCTTTGGCGGTTAATATTTGCTCTTTTTTCTCCTCCTTGGTTTCAATCCTTTAACATCCTTTCGCATCACACAAACAGAATCCTACTCATTTTGATACTTAGGATCTCCATGATCATTAAATTCTGAAAAATATATTATTTTAAAAACATTTTTAAATCCATAATTTAATTAGAACCACTTTATTCAAGTTTCAAAACTTAGGTGGTTTGTGCTATTTTGAATCATGTATTTCTCATTCTACTGCTTCGTGACTGAAAACAAGTTTGTTTTGCTGATGCTTTCAAATGGAGTGAGACTGCTTGGTGACCCACTAGATCTGATACACAAACGCACACAGAGATGCTCAGATCTCATTAGAGTGATAATGCAAGTTTCCTATACGTGCTCTTTTTGGCATACATTATCCACTTCTGGGAGAAGGGTCAGGCGAATTTCGCTTTAACTTTATATCCTGTCCAGGCTGTTGTACATACTTTTAGATGCCTTTTTTTTTAATGACTACAAATTTTTAATGGTTTTCATAGTCTTTTGTCTTTTTAATTTTCAATATACAAAATAAATCTATTACCAGATTATAGATACAAAGTAATTAGCCATTTACATGCAATAAGCATTCATATTTCAAGAAAAACAATTTTAAATATAATATTACATGCAATAAAATTAATAGTTCAAGAAAAAAAGATTTTAAATATAATAATGTTACCAAAACTGTACCAACATACTGTAGTATCCCAAAAGTTGTAGGAAATGGTAAAAATCTGCAAATAACAGGATTATGTATTTTTAGAATCTGATGGAAGTCATCCTGTTTTGGGTCCTTTTTAAAGGCCTCTTCACTGGGTGCCATGGATGTGCTGAGACGCAGCTATTTAAGTGCACAAGCCAATCGCTCTGACAGATAAGTGTGTCCATGAAACCACAATACAAATCAGAAACCCCCACCACCACCCACAGTCTCCCTCCCAGGTCAACGTGTACCCCACCCTTGTGCCGCCAACAGCGAATGATTTGCCTGTTTCAGTTCAGGTTACCTCTCACCTAGAACCTTTTAGAAACGCACTCACGCACACGGCTGTTCCCTGTGGCATTGCTTCAGTTGAGTGCAATGGTTCAGAGATTCATCCAGATGTTTGCAGGTATCAGCAGCTCCTTTTCATTCTGTGGATAAAGAAAGGGTCCTGGGTGCCTTATTCTGTTAATAATCAATTCACCTTCAGATAGACACTCGGGCATTTTCAGTTGTTGGTTTTTGTGAATGAAGGTTTTATAAATATCCCAGCACACGTGGCCTTTGTCATCTTAGTCATCTTATAAGGGGTGCAGTAGCATTTTATTGTGGCTTCCTTACTCTCTAATAGAGCGATGCTATGGATTCAATAATAATCTCTCTCTCTCTCTCTCTCTCTCTCTCTCTCTCTCTCTCTCTCTCTTCCTCCCCTCTATCCCTCCCTTCGGTGTGTCATTTCTTACCCTGACTTCCTCTCCTGGACCCTCCAGGTGGTCCCAGGCTGTGCTGTGAAGACAGACCCACCCAGAGAAAAAGCCGCACAACAGAAACCGCTTCCCACTGTAGATAGAATGTTCCAGCTTTGAACCAGCCCTCCCCACGTGCCACCAAAAAAACAAACAAAAAAACCCACTTCCTGTCCCTAGTCCAGTGATGGCGAACCTATGACACGCGTGTCAGAGGTGACACGTGAACTCATTTTTTTGGTTGATTTTTCTTTGTTAAATGGCATTTAAATATATAAAATAAATATCAAAAATATAAGTCTTTGTTTTACTATGGTTGCAAATATCAAAAAATTTCTATATGTGACACGGCGCCAGAGTTAAGTTAGGGTTTTTGAAAATGCTGACACGCGGAGCTCACAAGGTTTGCCGTCACTGCCGGGTCCCTCTCAGGGCCTCTGGAGTTTTTCTGTTTATTGTGCTGCTGCTGTAGGTGTCATTGGTCAGCTGCCCTGCCAGGAGCCAGCTGCTTCAGCCCAAGTGGGGCCAGGTTCACGCCCCATCTGTCTGTCCTCAGGTGTAGGGGTGCCTCCACCCCACACTTTCACCATCACAAACACGAGAGCACTGGTTTGTGAGCATTTTCTCTGCAGACGAACGAAGGAGCCCGTTCACACCCACTGTCTCCCCCCCCTCCCCATTCTGCTCTGGAGTTCGTGCGCTTTCAGTTCATGGACACGGTGTGACATCACTGTCCTCCTTCCGTTCCTGGGTGTTGTTTCTTTCAGCTCTATGTTCCTAGCGTCTACTTATATCTGCGTGCACACAACCTGGGTATCCTGAGACCTGCTGGCCTGTCCACTTCCCATCACCTTCAGTTTCTCCGTTCCCCCAGCGACAACCCCCTCCCACTCCACGGATGTGTGGCTAAAATGCCCTAGGACAGTGGTTGGCAAACTGCGGCTCGCGAGCCACATGCGGCTCTTTGACCCTTTGAGTGTGGCTCTTCCACAAAATACCACATGTGGGCACACACGTACAATGTGATTGAAACTTCGTGGCCCATGAGCAGAAGTCGGTATTTTGTGGAAGAGCTGAGGTGACTCACTGAGCCCTGTGCTGGCGTGAAGTTGGGGGTCACAGGACACACACACTTAGACGAAATCAGGTGCGATTGCCCCGACAAGACGTGGGGATGCAGCTTCAAATCGTTAGGTGACCTGAGGTGTGCTCCCAATCAGGATGGGGAGGCTCCCCCGTAGGCCCCCTGAGGCTCATTAACATTCGCTCTCGACCTGGACGGTGTGGCTCAGTGGATAGAGCGTTGGCCTGCTGACCAGAGGGTCCCGGGTTTGATTCTAATCAAGGACACATACCTGGTCAGGGCTCATACAGGAGATAACCAATGGATGTGTTTCTCTCACATCGATGCTTCTCTCTGTCTCCCTCTCTCTTCCATTCTCCCTAAAAATCAATGGGAAAATATCTGCAGATAAGGATTAACAACAACAAAGAAATATGCTCTCACTTGCATTTTCCTGGATTGGATTTTTCTCTTCTTCCCAGTCTTCTTATGTCATTAGACTCGTCTGTGTTGCTTATAAATGACACACAGCTAGGTTTTAAATCCAGAGGGAGAATCCCTGTCATTGGGCAGATTTAACTCATTTATAGTCTTTGTGATTATTGGTCCTCACTGAACATTGAAAACTTAATTCGATCCGTCAGTTAGGTTATATTTGGATGACATTTCTTCTTTCACGCTTTGGGTTCAGTGTCTTTTGCGTGGATCTCTCCATCAGAATGTCTTAGTGTTCTGTGGGCCATGGCCCTCCTTCTGTGCTGGAATCTATCAACCTCTTCCCCGGTGTTTTTAAATGCACAGAAATGTGTGTGGCATATCTACTCTCTGTGAGTTTCCTACGGCTCCCGTCATTGTCTTGGATTTCCATAAATTTGGGGTTATTGTTACCGGCCTGCTCATGCACTAAGAATCCCATTTGCCCACCAGCTCTGCTCTTTGCTACAACCTGAGTCCTGGGTAAGGGGAGCCCTGTCTCCAGTGGGATGCCACCTGGGACCCTAGTTCTCACCTCCCAGTGGCCATACCCACTGCCTCGTCCTTTCTCAGATGTTTGCTCTGAGCCCCTCAGCAGAAGCGGAACCGAGAAGAAAGTCCTACCAGCAGACGTGGTTGCAACTACCCACCTCATGTCTCCCCATTCTACAAGGATTGGGGGTCTTCACGGAACAGCCGTGCACGGAAGGGGGAGGGAAAACACTCGCCTTGACAAGGACACGGAGGCCCTCGCCTGACTGCGCGTGTCCAGTGAGAGGTCGTCGAGACCCAAGTAACAAAGTACCTCCGGGCTCTGCAAATGGCCGGTCCTGGATCAGCAAATCGCAGTGCCTGCTCCTCCTCCTTCCCTCTTTCCTTGGCGTGAGGTGCTGGCTCTGTTTACACTGAAAAACCCAGATCGGTGAGGACCCCTTTGGGGTAATAGAAACAAACAGAGTTTAAAACCTGCTGCCCGTACATGTAAAACCGCTGGAGAGAACTTATTTGGCCAAAACATATTTCCACCTCAGTGCTTGGACCGGTTTTTAGTAAGATGATGAGGGTCAGGCGATATCTGATCTGAATCTCAAATACTCACCAGAGACGTCCTTAATGAAGATGAATGATGACTGGGTTTGTTAATTTCCCATAGACCAAGGCTGATTTCAGTTTCTCAACATGCAGACGTTCAAATGTCCCTCTACACGAGTCTAGTGTACGCGCTCATTTGTGCAAATATTTCTAACACATCACCCCATTTTAGTAGCAGAGCTTTCAAGAGTTGGGTTAAGTAACATACCTAATTCTCAATGTGGTGAACCAGGAAGGGCGATTTTCATTAAGGAATTTAAATGAATTCATAAGCTCAGCCAGCAAGGCTCAGTGGTTGAGCATCAACCTATGACCCAGGAGGTCAGGGCACATGCCTGGGTTGCGGACTCAATCCCCAGTGTGGTGCGTGCAGGAGGCAGCCAATCAGTGCTTCTCTCTCATCAATGATGTTTCTGTCTCCCTCCCTCTCCCTTCCTCTCTTCCTCTCTCTCTCTCTCTCTCTTTCTCTCTCTCTGAAATCAATTTTTAAAAAAAAAAAAATAAATAAAGAGCCCACTGCCTCTTACTGTTTGAGCGGGAGGCGTGCTGTGCAGGCTGCTCATTCTCACTTGCTCAGGATGAGGCACTGTCACCTTCCCTCACTGAGGATGGGAGAGCAACTGCTGAAATCCACACATTTCCCAGACACAGAGATCCTTGCCGGTACCTTCTGGTCCTTCAAATCCCTGTTTTGTTTTGTTTTTTAAAGAAGCCTGCGCACTGTGTCCCCCAGAACGGTCAGCGGCCCTGTTTCCAGCTGCTGACGCAGCGTTCACCAGTTCACCAGCCCCTGGATTTCGCTGACTTGGGAGCTCCCTGCAGAAAGGCTCCGCTGTGTGAGGACCTCCTGTGCTCGCAGACAGTGGCTGAGAAGCTCAGTGTCTGTACTAGATCCTGAGCCTGTTCCCCCCTCACTCAGGCCACGGTGGCGTGTGTGGTGCGTTTCCATGTAAGCTGCCCCCCATTTACATTGCCGCATGGCATGTCATCGTGTGGAGCCGGGAGGCCCTGAGCCGAGGAGCTCACTGACGGTGCCTCTGATTCTGGGCCTGCTGCTTCCCCCAAACAGTCTGCAAAACTTTTGCATATTAAGCAAAACATGTCACCAGTGTCTGTACTTGTCCGTTGGCACACGCATCCCTTACACCAAACCAACCTCGAGTCTCCTGCTCGTCGCAGCCCCCACTTGGCAATGGGGCTCCACTGAGACACCCCCAGTGTCTTACCTGGCCCCTCAAGTGGTGAACAGGAGCCATGGGTGAGCCAGCTCAGGTGCGCTCCACAGTGCGGGGGACAAGCCATCTGGAAAGACCCATCCTCACGCAGCGGGTGAGGAGGTCACCAGTTGGATTCCCAGTCAGGGCACAGGCCCAACTTGCAGGCTCGATCCCCAGTGGGGGCCTGCAGGAGGCAGCTGATCCGTGATTCTCTCTCATCATTGGTGTTTCTCTCTCGCTCTCCCTTCCTCTCTGAAACACACACAAATATTTAAAAACAGAAAAGAAAATTCTCTCTTGTTTATGGTTGGCCCAGGAAAGTGCTGAGAGAACCGTCCTAATTGCCTCGGTACCTGGATTACCCCCATGTGTCAGGCATGTACGTGGGTCCTCTCCCCCCTCCAGGAGCGTCAGGGAACATCATCCTCATTTTCCAGCTGAGGAAACTGAGTCACAGAGAGCTTCGCTTCCTTGTCTAATGTCACTGAACGAGGCAGCGGCAGCGTCTCGGAATTCCACCAGCGACACGTCCCTCTTTTATTTTACTATTGTTTCAACCAGAAAACAGGTGCTCACACAAACCTGTGCCTTCGGGAAGGAGGGGTCTGAGAGCGGAACGTCTGTTTTCTAGCTCAGAAGACTGTTTCTCTGTCACGTTATAAAGTTTCCCCATAAATTACTTTCTCCTGAACATTTCGAGTGGTGCGATGGATGCGAGGATTACTATTTCCATTTTGGAGATAAAAATGGAAACACGTCCTTGCCAATTCGTGTTTTTATCAAGAAAAGGAGCTTTTTCTAGCTCAGTGGTCTTTTCCAGTCTCCACTGTGGACGTCGCTGTCCTACCTGGTGCCTCTCGCTCTGACGTTCCCACCCTGTAGGGTCCCCGCTGTTTCTGCTTCATCGCCCTCACACATGGCAGGTCAGCCTCCAGGACACGGGTACCAAGGCAGAACAGGGGGGACGGGGGAATGCCCAGTGTTGGCTTCTCTGGCCATGTGCCCCCCCCCATCCCCCGCACCTCTGACTTTGCTCTTTCCGACCTTGGTTTGCTTTTTTCCTCCTTTCATGCTGCTGTTAGGAATGTGGCCATCAGTCCATCCTCTTGTCTCCCATCGATATCTTCGCACTGAACTCTCCACCCCCTGCTCCGGCTGGAGCCAGCAGTGCCCACTGGAACCGCCTTACCTTCTCTTATACCCAGCCCAGCACTGCTGCCGCGCTTCGATGACTCATCTGTTGAAAGTTATGCTCATTGCCACCCGCCCAGCGTTCTGTGTCGCACTTCATTTCTGAACACGCTGCTGCCGCTCCTCCAGGGCGTAAAGAACTATGGGGGTTCCTTCGTGTTCTCCTTCATTTGTCCCCCGAGAGCAACCCACAGATGCCTTGTTCTAAGGTGGCTTTATCACCGACGTGGCAAGATAGGAACAAGGTGCAGATTTTAACAGAAACCAAAGGGTTTACCTTCTCCTTCTTTCCATCGTTGCATCGAGACAAGAGTGGGGTTCTCGACCTCACTGCCTAGATGGCACGGAGACTGTTCCTTTCCTGCTCTTCGGAAAACACGATTCAGTTCTTGCTCATGGATGACTGCTGGAGCTCCGTGGGCCCTCAATCGAAGGACCACATTGGTCAGGAGGACGCCATGTGTGCTGTGTGCACAGTGTAACTACTAATAGCATTCTCCTTCCTTTTCCTCTAGACCAGAGGTCCTCAAACTTTTTAAACAGGGGGCCAGTTCACTGTCCCTCAGACATTCCACACATGCGCACTGCGGGCTGGGGACGAGTCGGCTGCTAAGCAGGACAAGCAGCGGCGGCAAAAACACCCTCGGGCCAGATAAATGCTTTTGGCGGGCCGCGTGTGGTCCGCGGGCCACAGTTTGAGGACCCCTGCTAGACAGTGGGTACAGCTACACTGTAGGTATGGATGGTCGCGGTAGACGTTCAATCAAACACTCCTCAGATAACTCCCTCTCCCTCTCTGTCTGCACAGCTTCCTGCCATTGGATTGTCTCCCCATTTCCATCCTTTACAATCCCTTCCAAATCTCTCTGCCTCACCACACACAATCGCTCGGCACACACCCCCTTTCTCTCCTGAATTTGCTTGCAATTTGTTCAGGTTTCACTTCTGTCAGTGTCTTCAGACACCTGCCCTGAATGACTCAATGCTTCCGAATGACTGCCCTCGCGTCTCCATCCGGGCTCTCACCAACACCTCCTCTCGCTTTTATCTGCAGTCAATGCACCAACGGGTGCTTCCGGCTCGGTCCCGCTGCCGCCTCATGAATAAATCATCTCCTCTCATTCCCGCCTGGACCAGATGGCCCGCTGTCCACTGGGGTCAGTGCGGCCTGCAGCAGCTCTTACCGTGCTCACCACACACGCCTGCCTGGTAGTGACATGCGTGCCCGGTCTCAGCTGTCAGCACGCGGCAGGGCCGGCCTCTGTGTGTCCATAGAACAGGACCAACTGGGCTCCGGCTCCATCACCGCCTGCTGTCCCTCCGAGTTCACAAACGCTGTTACGCTCCAAAGCACTTCGGCCTCAGACGGTCAGCGTCTCCGCAGAACCGTGTGGACATGTGCGGATTCTTGAGCTGACAGGCACTTAAAATGCAATCGCTGTCAATTTGGCGCCAGCCTCGTCGCTCTAAGATCGAGACGTACAAGCAACATATGCGTCCCAATGATTAGCTGTCAAATTCGAGCAAAAATGACGGCGGGAGAGAGCGGGACCAGCCAGCTGGAACACAAAATTTTGGCTTCGCAGCTCCTTTTGTTTACGATGTCCTGTTGGGTCAGCGTCCGGTGGTGCCAACCACCCGACCGTCCTGCAGGACCCACCGAGCAGAAAATGTGCAGATCGCCGCATTTCTCCTGCCCGGGAGCGGGCACCGCGCTGCCACACCGACTCCCAGACCCACGGCCAGGGCTCCTATGGCCGTTCTATGCTCATGCCCCTCGGGCCCTTAGGAAACGGCGTCCAGGGGAAGGCCAGCCTCGCGGGGTCTCAGACCCTCTGTTTCAGCGACGGGTACGGATGCCGCACAGCGGCATTGATCTGAAACAACAGCCGCACGTCGCTGAAGATCAGATCTCCCGACGCATGCCCACCGCCGGCTGGGCTCAGCGCAGAGTGTTCCTGGTTCCGGTGTGGGAGGTGTGTGGTCATGGGCTATTCTGTGTCACAGAGAGAAGGGGGCGCGGGACTCCTCCATGGATCCTGCAGGTACATTGCTTATTGGACATATTTTTTCCTGACTGTCGTTCACGGGCGACCCAACTGTCCTTGAGACGTGACACTGACACAAACTAATCTTGCTGATAACAAAAGCCATCTCAGCAAAATCCCGTCGGACCTAACAGACACCGAGTGGATTAAAATACCTCAGCTGCCCCAGCGGGACCCTCCAGAAACCCCCGAGGCCGGCTCCCAACGCTCAGCTATGGCATGTGACACGGTTCAGATAAAGCTACATGCCTAGTTTATTTGTATACATATACATAAAAGTATACACATGTGAAGTACATATATATATATACTTTACACGTGCACATATATACTTTACATGTACATGTATATGCTTGAAGACAGAATAAATTATATAATTTTAATTGTGGATGTGTTGGCTACCTTTGTTCACAAAGAGTGTGTGTGTGTGTGTGTGAGAGAGAGAGAGAGAGAGAACGTTCTGGACTGTATTTTAATTTCAGGTGCTGGGTTATGTCACCTGCTGGATGTATGTATTGTTTCATCTGTTAGAAAAGGAACTCAAATTTGGGACAAGAATGGTGTAGCCGGACAAACATATGCAATACATAGGGTGTCCCCCCCAAATGTAGACACGCACTGTGGGTGATTTTAAGGCAGCGTTTATTAAAAGACATTTCATGTTGAAAACTGAGCCATCAGCCGCTGCAGTGTGTACACTTGTTGGGGGGACGCCCTGTATGGTCCATTATTGCATTAACTCCCACACCTGTCTCCTTAGCTACCTCTCACTGTCTCTGAGAACATCACTGGCTCCGTTAGGCTTCCCAGATAGTAACCCTGGATCTTTCCCACCAACCCCAGTAGACGGGGAAGAGCAGGGACGGGCAGGCCGCCATCCCTGTGGCCACCCCCACAGCCATGAGGAGCCGCGAGGCAGCGGGGAGGTGGTGGAGGGGCTGGAACATGTACACATGTCCATCTGCTGTGGGATTAAAAGTCCTGAAAGATCCTTTAAAATTTGCAGAGAAAAAAACTATACTTATTAAAACCATGCAAAAACCTCACTTTCATTTTCTCAAGGTAGAATCAGGTTGTAAAACATAAATAATAATAAACAATACTCAGCCCATGGCGACCCCTGAGCCCTGAAGATGAACCACCGTGAGGATTGGGGTCCGAGTGCAAAGCCATACCCGGTGACTCCGTCAGCCCGGCTGTAACTGAGTGAAACTTCCGTTTTCCTGGGGAATCGAATTGTGTGTAGATCTAGTTTGTCCTTTCCTTGTTTAAAAAATTAATAAAAAGGCATTTGAAAGCTACTTAATACCAGAGACACTGATGTACCTCCCAGTCTCCCTCGAGCGGTGCTCACAGCACCTGCTGTCTCCAGGCCACAGTGGCTGAGTCTGCTCCCCGCCTGTCCGGGCAGAAAATCCTTTAAAATATGAGGAGGGATGAGGTGGCCCAGTGGTTAAGGCGATGGACTGCTAAAATATGAGGAGGTCATACACGCTGGTCCCTCGCCAGCGGGGCCTGAGCGCAAAGCAAAGTGTGGAAACAGACCCTTGAGCCCCGACGGGAGTGTGTGGCTCCAGGACAGGAGGGACCCGGCAGGGCTGCGGATTCCCGGCCTCACCCCTGGGGAGCACTCGCTCCCTCTGTCTACACCCCAGTCCTGGGGCAGGGGGAGGCGGGTCTCTGTCAGGTCAGCTCTGGTCCATCCTCCCTCAGGCAGAGCCCAGCCGAAGTCCAGCGAGCAGGTGGCCCCAGGAGACGGGGAAGAGGTCAGCATCCTGGTGTGACCCCAGCTGCCGCTCAGGCAGGGTCACTGGTGACACCCCTCTGCACGGGATGCTCTCCCGACGGGAGGGCTGGTCTTAGCACGTCCTCAAGGGGGGCCCACACAGGAGAAGGGCCGCACCTTGGGGGCTTAGCTCAGTCCCAGGAGAAGTCCTGCCACACCCAGACCTGGGCCACCTCGTGGGGTGCAGTCAGACCCGGGCCACCTTGTGGGGTGCAGTCAGACCCGGGCCACCTCGTGGGGTACAGTCATGCCATTATTGGAATTTTTTCATTAATTCACTCAACTTAGAATATTTGAGTACCTAGTACATATGTACAGAATGCAGAGAAAACCTCACAGATCACATTCATTTGTATCTTACCACCTCGTGGGGTACAGTCAGACCCTTGCCACCTCGTGGGGTGCAGTCAGACCCAGGCCACCTCGTGGGGTACAGTCAGACCCAGGCCACCTTGTGGGGTACAGTCAGACCCGGGGCTACCTTGTGGGGTGCAGTCAGACCCAGGGCCACCTTGTGGGGTACAGTCAGACCCAGGGCCACCTTGTGGGGTGCAGTCAGACCCGGGCCACCTCATGGAGTGCAGTCAGACCCGGCCCACCTTGTGGGGTGCAGTCAGACCCGGGCCACCTCGTGGGGTGCAGTCAGGGAAGTCTAGAGGGTCCTCGCTCTGAAGGACCCTACACTCAGAGTTGAATGCTCAGAGGTTGAAGCCTGAAATGTCCCTTTTTTAAATCTTTATGGTTGAGAGTATTACAGTGCCCCCCGTTCCCCCCACTGCCCCCCTCCACCCAGTTCCTGCCCCTCCCAGGCCTTTAACCCCACAGCACCGGTTTGTAGCTTAATCAAACTGAACTGAACGGAAGGTGAGCATGAGATGGTGACAAGCATCAGGAAAAGCCCTAGCAGGTTTGCTCAGTGGATAGAGCATCGGCCTGTGGACTACAGCGTCCCGGGTTCGATTACGGCCAAGGGCAGGTACCTCGGTGGCAGGCTCCTGGCCCTAGTCGGGGCATGCGGGAGGCAACCCATCGATGTCTCTCTCTCACATCAGTGTTTCTCTCTGCCTCTCCCTCTCCCTTCTGCTCTCTCCAAGCCTTTGTCATGCACACCCCATCCCACCCAGGCTGGGGCTGTCTGCTAGGCGGGGGGCGGCTGTTCAGAAAGAGGAGGTCCTGTGTGCGTGACCCATCATTTATGTTTATTTTTTAAACTATTTCCATTGATGTGTGGAGCGAGATGAAGGGAGAGGGAGAGAGAAAGAGAAACATCAGTGAGAGAGAGAGAAGCATCAATGGGCTGCCTCCTGTGTGCCCCCCAATGGGGAGAGACCCCACAACCCATGTGCCCTGACTGAGAATCGAACCGGCAACCTTTTGGCGCACAGGGCGACGCCCACACAAAGCCCACCGGCTGGGCGACTGTCACTTATTTCTCTCACACCCACCTGCGCAGGGGTCAGGGGTTGGTGATCCCACACAGTGATGGTGTACACACATGTACACACGCATACATGAACACATGCACATGTGTGCACAAGCCTCCATGCACAACATACTTGCACACAGCTGTTCATAGCTGTGCATGCAACTGGACGTACGTGAACACACAGTGTGTGCATACTCCTGCACACACAACACACGTGCACATCTGTACACATGCACATGTGTATGCACACACTAATGCATGCCCTTTGCACACATGACAACCCACCTACAGCACTAGCTTTCACCTGAGGAAGGAAATTCAAGACGTAGATGTGACCGCATCCTGAGCAACTTAAAATCACAGGCCTTTCTCTGCTCTTTCATGGAGGACACTTCCCCAGGGCCCTTCGCACTTCAGGTGCGTTAGACAAGGGGTGGCACGAAGGCGCTTCTCAGAGGGGACAACTAAGAAGAAATAAATGGGGGCAGAGCAAAGACAGGTGCATTCAAACTGACCCTAGAAATTCCTCACCGATATTTTCAGAGATTTTATTTATTTCAAAACCACGGGGAGAGAAATAGTGGCCGTCCCTGAACACCACTGGCCTGAGAAAATATTAGCATGTGACTACAGAGGGTCTTTAGTGGTTTGGTGACAAAACATGTATTGACATTTTGACTCAATGGAAAACTCGAGACTTATTTTTCACTCGAGGTAAGTGCTGACCTTAATAACTTCAATCAATCTCCCCTTTGGCACAAATCAACAAGATGTCCGTGTCGCTCCAGTTAGTAGCCATTTTCTGTAGAGCGTGTCAACCACGCTTTCTGCTTATTTTCTGAAATTTTCTATTATAAATGATATTTCCAATTCTTCAAATTCATTCATCTAAAAACCACGGATACACTTTTGTGTGACGTACAAAGTTTTCATTCTAATCACTGCTAATATGCTCAATTAATTATATTCATTTGCACCTTTTAAAATGAGAGGCTTCAGTGCTAAGTATTCTGAAATTACTAATTTTCATAATAGCTCATGGAAAGCTGGAAACATTTCTCTAAAAATAAATGAGTATAATTGGTGTCAAATTGGAATACATTGTACCACCTTTACCCTAAGACAAAATTCAACCAAGGAGATGAATCAATAACAGATCAAAGAGTCATACATTTGATGAGCGGACTCAAGGCCTGTCCTTCGAGGGCCAGTATTAAGATTGTGTTATGAACAGTGAATAATATTAGTACAAATGTGGAAGTTTAATGCTTACGTTTCTCTGATTCTACCAAAAGCAAAGTGCTATCTTGAGAACCATCACATTCGTAAGGTCAGGCCTCCGGGAACGCTCCACCTGGCAAATTCCAAATCTGCCCCAATGTCAGGTTCTTGCCTCCTCCTCGAAGTCTGTCCACCTTCCATGTGTGCAGAACGGCTGGCAGGTCACGGGCCCTCCCCGGGCGCAGCACAGGGTGCCTCCTCACTGCACTGCACAGGCCCTCACCGAGGGGATCGATGAGTCCCGCAGCCTCCACTGAGGTCAGACCCATCTGGGGACGGTGACCCTCACACAGCCCAGCCCCCCTCAGGGTACGTGCCTCCCACACACCTGTCTGCAGCAAGAAAGGTGTCCTCTCTGCCACCCTCGGGGCCGCCACCAACACACGTGGCTACGGGGACCTTGAAACTCACCGGTGTGACAGCAAAACTGAGTTGTATTTTCCGTTATCTGTTGATTCACATCGAAATGTCCACCTGTGGCTCGTAACCATGCCAACAGGAGAGGCACCGCACAGCCTAGGTTTTGACCTCACCTGCCTTGGGGACTATGTACTCAGACAACCTTATTCTCTCTCTCTCTCTCTCTCTCACACACACACACACCCACACACATTCACACACTCATATACTTCATACACTCACACACACTCACACACACACACTCACACTCACACACACTCACATACATCACACACACTCACACTCACACACACACACTCACACACTCACACACGCACACCTCCCAGCCTTTGCCCAGCACAGGGGTGCGTGCACATGCACACACACACACTCATACACACACAGACACACATGCACACATACACACTCACACACATACACACACATTCACACACTCACATACACACTCACACACATTCACACACTCACACACACATACACACTCACACACTTTCTCCGACATCACACTATTTTCACAACACTGGGTGACACTTCATGCATCACTCATGTGAGATCAGCCAGGGCACTGAGTATTGCATATTGTTGAGACCGCTTTTCTCTACAATAAGGGCCATCAATGTTAATCAGCTTAACAATAACACACAACCGTCGGACCAACTATACACTTTTCGAAAGAGGACATACAGAAGGCCGAAAGACATATGAAAACATGCTCAAAGTCACTAATTATACGAGAGATGCAATTCAAAACGACAATGCGTTATCATCTCACACCTGTCAGAATGGCTATCATCAACAAATCAACAAACAACAAGTGTTGGAGAGGATGCGGAGAAAAAGGAACCCTTCTGCACTGCTGGTGGAAATGCAGACTGGTGCAGCCACTGTGGAGAACAGTATGGAGTTTTCTCAAAAAGTTAAAAATGGAACTCCCATTTGACCCAGTGATCCCACTTCTAGGAATATATCCCAAGAAACCAGAAACACCAATCAGCAAGGATATATGCACCCTTATGTTCATAGCAGCACAATTCACCATAGCTAAGATCTGGAAACAGCCTAAGTGCCCATCAGTAGATGAATGGATTGGGAGGGGAGGGCGGGGGTAAGGGGAAGAGATCAACCGAAGGACTTGTATACATGTATATAAGCCAAACCAATGGACATGGACAACAGGGGGATGGGAGCATGAGTGTGTGTGCGGGGGGAGGTTGAGGGTTAATGGGGGATGGGGGGGGGTAAGGACACATTTGTAATACCTTAACTAATAATAAAAAAAAAAATTCAAAAAAAAAAGGGCCATCAAATTGTTCTACTCTCATAACCGAAAAGCATTTGAAAAACGACCTGTCCATTCACACTCTTCATTCGAATCCAAGATGTTGTGACACACAGACATAGTCGCAAAGGGCACGATTCCTGACATCGCCATCATCAGGATTTAACGCAGCGGCTACGCCGTCTCTGACTATATTCTGTGAACTCTGGATCCCTGTCAAATCGCCGTTTGGACTCAGCGTTTCCATTTAAAACAGGAACCAGCTCTTCTCTTAGAGCGAACAGGTCCTCCTGTGTCCTCCCCAGGCTGTGCTTCCCCCCCCTGCACCCACATAACTTACCCGAAGGAGACCCATTTCTCTGCTTGGGCGTCTATCGATCACCCGTCAGACTCTTCTAGAAACTGCTCTTGTCCTTCAGGAGTCCCTAAGGCTTAAAATGAAACCCTCCTGGATTGAACTATAGGTGCTTTTCTCAGCCAAAGTGGGTCCCATAACGAGGACGATGGACTCGAGTTTCCCAAACTTGACAGTCACAGTAAAATATACGTGTTACCTGAGGCCAAAGCGGCGAGCAGAGCAACCTGGAGTCTGGAGCCGTCAAACAAACCAGCAAAGAGGGAGATGTCGCAAACCGTCCGCCTGGGAGGTTCACGGAAACCTTTGCTTTCGGGACGGGTCCCTCGTGGTAAAGACAGAGGAGGAGAGGGCTGGGCTCAGGGTCCCCGGGCCCCTCGGGACACCAGGTGCCCCCCTCCTCTCCGTCCCACACCTGCCCGCGTGCTGCTGACCCGGGACGATGCCTCCGTCCTCCTGGGTCCTGGGACGACGGCTATGCAAACAGAACGCACCGGATGACGGCATGCCGCCGCATTCTTTTGTGGCCCATCGTCAGTGTGCACGCCACCAGCAGCCACCGCGAAACCCTCTCCAGTTCGGCGTGAAAAGCTACAGCTGAGAGAGAGGACAAAATGATGCTGCCCACCCAAGCAAGGAATGCACCCCTTCTTGCCAGAATGCATACCAAGCCACAGTCGCCCGAGCATGAGGGACCAGCCCCTCACCCACAGTCACCGCCGCGACCACCTCACATGCAGATGGTGCCAGCTGACAGAGCTGAGGCCATGAGGCAGGCCCCAAGGGGGCAGGTCAGCCGACAGCTAATTGCCAACGAGGACCCTGGCCCTGGACTCACACGGAGCAGAGCGGGTCTCAGGCCTCCGTGCTGAGCTGGCTTCGCCGCCCCCGTTATTTATTGATTCTTCTGCTTCCAGCTTTTCATTCCACTTAGCCAGGACACGGCTAATTATTTCCCGGCGGCTTCGGGCCCAGGATGATTTATTCCTAAGAATGCGCTGCACTCCTGTCTCCCGTCTCACGCCTGGGGAGCTGATGAAGGAGCGTGCTGATTCCAGGGGCAAAGGTGGCGCCGCTCGGCCCCTAATTCCCAGGGATGGGTCTTGCCGTGTGCACTTTTTTTTTTAATCCTCACCCGAGAATATTTTCCCATCGATTTTCAGGGAGAGGAGAGACAGAGAGAAACACCGATGTGAGAGAGACATCAATGGGTCACCTCCTGCATGAGCCCTGACCAGGGCCCAGGCCGGGAAGGAGCCTGCAACCACGGTACGTGCCCTTGGCCAGAATCAAACCCGGGACCCTTCGGTCTGCAGGCCAACACTCTACCCACTGAGCAACACCAGCCAGGGCCTGTACAGGCTTTTAATCTCTCACCTCAAGGCCACTCTCCTTTCCCTGTTGAGATGGGAGCTAAGCCTGAATTCTTAGCCACCACTTTGAGTTCCTCGTTTTTCTCTGCGTGTCCCCCACGTCCACATGACGCACACACGTCTATCAAACAGCGGTTCGTTTTATTCTTCCTCATCTGCCTGTTATTACAGGGGTCCCAGCTAGGAACCCAGAAGGGAAGAGGGAAAATAATGTTCCATCCCTCTAAAATAAGAAAATTTTTAAAATGATGGGTAGAGTCTGACATTTTGTCCCAATCTGTTTAAAGGATATAGACGTTAAACAGGAAAATAGCTCTGTTTCCAACTCAAACTGCCCAGATTTCATTAGCACACCCACAGATTAAATGTCACATACAAAGGCTAATCTCTCAGAGCACACAGCCCCTGCCTGCAATCCTAATAGATGTACAACCAAGGCATCAACAGAGAGAGAGAGAGAGAGAGAGAGAGA
>NW_006298272.1:1981996-1983229 GCF_000327345.1 Myotis davidii
GAGAACTGTTGAAGGGTAGCCCTGGAATATGTTAACAAAAAAAAAGTTGTAAAGCTATATCGTAGTTTAGCATTTGATGTATAAGATGTAGAAAACAACCAGCATTTGTAAATATAGCCAAGGAAAGCAATTACTCAGAAAAAACGCTTGCAAAGGAAATCTTGTTCTCTGAAGCTAATTGATTTCTCCTTATTCTGTTCACAATGTGTCAAGAGGTGATAAGAGAGAACAAATACCGCTGATCGCAGCACTGCTGCAGGCGTAGGAGAGAGGAGGGGTCCGGTCCAGACAACTGGCCCGAACGGGTTTCACATTAATCTTGGTTTACAACCCAAATGCAGAAATACCCACCTGCAGGACATAGAGCAGTGGTTCTCAACCTTCTGGCCCTTTAAATACAGTTCCTCATGTGGTGACCCAACTATAAAATTATTTTCGTTGCTACTTCATAACTGTAATGTTGCTACTGTGATGAATCGTCATGGAAATATCTGATATGAAGATGGTCTTAGGCGACCCCTGTGAAAGGGTCGTTCGAGCGCCAAAGGGGTCGTGACCCACAGGTTGAGAACCGCTGACATAGTGGGAAGTAAGTGTGTGATTCGATGTGTAAGTAAAACCAACATCACACACATCTAGAGCATTAACCCCGCGTACGTTCTTCTCGTCTGCGTGTGCAATTCCATTAAATGTCGACTTAGAGACACAAACATTTTAAAGTTGAATCAGACCTGTTCAAACCGATGGTGTCCCAGTAGCTACGTCCTGAGCTGTTTCCCGGTTATGGCACTTACTGATGCAAGAGCCAACACTAATTGGGGGGTTGTTCTGACTTAATGTGCCATTAAAGCAATTCGGTAATTATGTGTTTAGTTGGAGAGCTGCAGGGACTGTCACAGCCGATGCCAGGCTCGCACTCCCCTGCCCCTGCCGTGGGGGCCCCCCCTCGCTGTTCCCTCCGAGCCCTCCTGTGGGGTCTCCCAGGGCTGCTCACTGGTGAGCCTTATCATACAGCTTCCCCGGCTCTTCTTGAAGTGCAGGCTCCATTTGGTGGGAGGTGGGAGGTGGAAGGTGGGAGGTGGAGCTCCGAGTCTGAGTCTCTAACATGCTCCCAGGTAAGGCCAGCAGGTCAACGCAAGGCCTGCAGGTGCATTTGAAATTCAGATTCTCAATGAAAGACAAAACTTTCTTTCCTGCACATCGACATTCCAATGTACCGTGGTGTTTCTACTG
>NW_006298272.1:1983287-1987718 GCF_000327345.1 Myotis davidii
CCAGAGTCCATGCGTTACAGAGAACGCCGCGGGAACCCACGCGCCTTCGGAGAGTGGGCGGGAGGCATGAATTCGTGAGGCCACCAGACCCAGTCCATTAGAAAGCCTTGGGTTAATGCATCAGAAAGGCAATAATAACTGCATAAAAGCCTGGCAAAGGACCCCCGTCCATAAGACAGAATCAGTAAGAATCAAAAAGAAGGCATCATCAACACAGTTACACTTGGATGTTTTTGTTCTCCTCTCAGTAATGATCGACATAATTAAGATAAAAAGATCAAGAAAGATAAATATGTAGATCATGAAACTTGATCTAACTGATATCTACAGAGCATTCTGCCAACAACAGCAGGTAAAAATGCCTCTCAAGGGTCATGAAATCTTCTCCAGCACAGACTAGAGGCTGGGCAATCACATAAGTCTCCCTAAATGAAGAAGAATTGGAATAATAGACAGTCTACTCTCTAACCACAGCAGACGCTCACCCACACACCTGGACGCTCACCTCCACACCTGGAAGCTCACCCCCACACCTGGACGCCCACACACACACCTGGACACTCACCCCCACACCTGGACGCCCACACACACACCTGGATGCTCACCCCCACATCTGGACGCCCACACACACACCTGGACGCTCATTCATACACCTGGATGCTCACCCACGCACCTGGACGCTCACACACACACATCTAGTGTTGGAGGTGAGACCGGGGTCTTACGCCCATGAGCCACATCCCACGCGGCCCGTTAAGAATCGTGGAATCGCTCGCTCACTTGTCCTGGATGAATGGTTTCCCAGCAGGTACACCCAAGTATGCTGAATGCAGGAAAGTCTATAAATATGGTAGACATCAGACAAATAAATTTATAACCACTGCAAGACAATTCATTTTCCTGAAGTGTAAGAAAGGAATTATTTTTAAAATAAAAGTTAAAACCTCTAGCCCTGGCTGGGATGGCTCAGTTGTTTGGGCGTCATCCCTGACAACAGGAGGTCACTGTGGGCTCAGTCCCCAGTAGGGGGCGTGCAGGAGCTGGCGGTCCATATTTCTCTCTCATCCATGTCTCTCTCGCCCTCTCCCTTCCTCTCTCTTTAAAGTCAAGGCTTTACCAAAAACAGTGAACATGGATTGGGTGCCTCCTGCACGCCCCACACTGGGATCAAGCCTGCAACCCGGACATGTGCCCCAACCAGGAATGGAACTGTGACCTCCTGGTTCATAGGTCGACGCTCAACCACTGAACCACACTGGCCGGGCTCCATCCCATATGCTTTTCTGTTTATTCCATAGTCAAGCACCCGTTCCATGTAGCCTACCATTCACCCTGACACAGAAATGAAAGAAACGCCCCCAAATGCTCAGTCTAAGCCCCTAAATCCCTCCTCATTAACAGTCCATACACAGGATGAGCGCTCCCTCCTCCTCCCCCAGTCCCCTGGTGGAAGTGAGTCCGGTGGTCAGTGCATATGCAAGGTTCTAGATCAGCTTAGGAGAAAGGTCAAATACCAACCTCAAGGGCACCAAGACTCGGGACTACACAAAACATCTTTCACGCGTATATTTTTCTCCCAACTTTCAGAATGTCAAGCTGACAAAGCATCAGCCTTACAGTATCTTCCGGAAGGTCACCCTTCACCCGGCGTGTCATCACCAGTGAGTCTTCAGCGGTCAGACTCTGCCACCCCGAGGGCTCCGTGTCTGAAGTGACATTATTGTGCTGAGAGCCAAGTTCAACAGGAATTACTATAAATGCAGAAGCCCAGTCAGAGGCTGAACTGGACTCCTTTGATCTTCCAGGGTGAGTATCTGCATTTTATGACCCACTGCAGGCTCAGCGCCCAAATCAAACCCCCCAACCTGATAATCCTACTGTTTACCGAACAACCACCTTTGATGTGTCTGTTTGCATTCCTAAAAGGCAATTGTGTATTCCAGTAAATAAACGCAGATGGGAACGGAGACTCAGTGGAACTTGGCAACTACAGCTACGCTCCCCCGGCTTCCCCCATAATTTCACATTTATATCTCTTGTCGTGTGTCAGTTTGCGCGTCAGCTCTTCCTCCGAGCCTTTGAACCCGAAAGCCACACGAGCCATGGCTTTCACACCATTGGAGGTCTGCACTTTTCCTTTAATTTAATAAAATTATGTTACACTTGAAAATTTACTGTAGACCTACTGAAATTTCTAAAGGCTGATAGAACACTGCTTAAAAGTACTGGAGATTTATATGCGTTTCATTAAAACAAAGAAACACTCACTTAAAAACAAACCAACATGGATCCCACGCACAGAAAGCCATGCAGTTTTACTACGTTTTCTATGTGAATATTTAGTGGCGTTGCTTTACCTTCTTTGAACCCAGCTTTTGAGTTGTCTTGGATATTGATGTATGTTAGGCCGCAGACTGTAGACAAATATAAATTGTAGGATCACATAGGTATTAAGATTAGGTTTTCAACTTCCCTACTAAAACCAATTATAGAAATTTTTATTGAAATTGCATTGCATTTGGAATTTAATAGAAATATAATTGCTTTTATTTATTTAGATCACTTTGAATATCCCTTCGTATAATTTAAAATGTTCCCTATAAATGTTAGTGCATACTTCATGATGTTAATTTCTATTATTTTTTATTGTAGCTTTTTAAAATACATTTTATTGATTTTTTTACAGAGAGGAAGGGAGAGGGATGTTAGAAACATCAATGAGAGAGAAACATCGATCAGCTGCCTCCTGTATACTCCCTACTGGGGATGTGCCTGCAACCAAGGTACATGCCCTTGACCGGAATCAAACCTGGAACTCTTCAGTCCACAGGCCGATGCTCTATCCACTGAGCCAAACCGGTTAGGGATATTGTAGCTTTTGTAAAGGTTTTCTTTTTTCAGGTGTTTTTTTCTGAAGTTAGTGTATATGTACCCTTTTCACAACTTGATTATATATCCAGAAATTTTAGCTATTTTTTAAGCTTTTAAATAGATTATCTCACTATTTTGCTGATTACGTTTAATTGCAAAATCCGGGAAGCATGTCTTCTGCAGGTGATGCGATTCGTTTCTCTGTGGCCACTTTCTCCTCCTCAGTCCCTGTCCGCGTCTTACTGCTTCGCCTGAAGTGCCCGGGTGCACCCTGCGCACTCTGCTCAGGCCTGACCTTGGGGACGGTCCTGCCTTGCTCTTGGAAAGTCCTGGGAAACGGTGTCTGAAACCCCTGCACTCCATGCGTGTGGGGATCGCGGTGTCTCTGCAAACTAGAGACGCTCTCCTTATGTCTAGTTTTCAGGGAGTGAATTGCACCGCACACTGTCTGCCCTGAGGAGGCGGTGCGGTCCCTCTATTCCGCCCCCGTGGGGAATCATCCTGCAGTGCGTTCTGACGGAGAATCCCCCTGGATTATCTGACTCATCCATTTATAACCTTATATTTTAAATAATACATCTCTGTTAGTTATACCTTTGTTGCTCTCTCAGATAGCTCTTCGCTTTTTTTTTTTAACTTTACAATTCCTGAAGAAGGAAGAAGAACTAACAATCACATGGGGGTCCACAGATGGCTGTGCATTTATTATTTCTGAACTCGTCTCTAAATTGTCTTTTTTTCATTGATAAACTAGTATCATTTTTCAAATTATTGACTTTTGTTACTGGGCAGTGAGCCAGTAGCTCACATGGCTCAGGCCCAGGTGATAGGCCAGTGATGGCGAACCTTTTGAGCTCGGCGTGTCAGCATTTTGAAAAACCCTAACTGAACTCTGGTGCCGTGTCACATATAGAAATTTTTTGATATTTGCAACCATGGTAAAACAAAGACTTATATTTTTGATATTTATTTTATATATTTAAATGCCATTTAACAAAGAAAAATCAACCAAAAGAATGAGTTCGCGTGTCACCTCTGACACGTGCCATAGGTTCGCCATCACTGTGCTAGGAGAAAGGCGCTGCACTCACTGCCTAAGGCCTCCCACCTTCATGAATGTTCTCTCCTCGCTCTGATGGAGGACAGCTCAGGGGAATTGTTTGCAAAGAGCTTTGGGAGATCTTGGCCTCTAAATTGGCTATTTCTATGCAAAGTGCTTTGGCCTTTTTCTGAGGCGCTGAATTCGGACTTTCTAATTAACTCCCATTTGCAGGTCAGAGCTGACACTAATTTGTGAATCGAATGTATTAATGTGAGTAAGAAGAGTTCTTATTAAGTGCTGCCTAATCAGGTTACAAAAATAACAGGAAGTCGCCCATCCGCGTGGTGTGTATCCGCACACAGAGCGCTCGGAACCGAGCATGGTCGCAGCAGGACACGGGTGAGCGCGCTCCTGGGTCCCACGGGACAAACGGAAAACCCCAGATGCTCACCGGAATAAGTCTTCCTCAGGAAACTGTGTCAGGCGCCAGAGGAGGGTTCTGTCAGCGGATCCACATG
>NW_006298272.1:1987765-2013012 GCF_000327345.1 Myotis davidii
ACCAGCGTCAGCTCGTCTTTCCTGCGGTTCTCCCATTTCTATTAGCAGACGCCCAGCGACGTTCTTCCATCGAAGGCACTCTGTACATTTCAGTAGCAAGAGGCTACCCAGGGACAGGCCATTGCTCATTTACTGAGTGACTGACCCCCGCTATTTGCAGGGCCGGGAGCCGGGGGGCAGACGGTATTTATTAAGTCACCTGCTCATTGCCAAGTGCTCCTGGCCTCTGCTGGCCGGTGAAGCCTTTGGACGCTGAGGTGCTGGTCGGAGGCTGTGATTCACGCGTCTTGGCACAGCCACAGTCCCGCCCGGTGCTGGGAGCGGGAAACGCAGCATAAATACACGACGGAAAGACCATGAAGGAACGGCTGAGGGACTAGCACAGGGCGTCTGACAAGGATCCACGTGACGCTGTCATGGAGAATCGATGGGCAAACGGCAAGAGTCATTAGAAAAACCAGAAGCCACGGATGCGGGAGGCGAGAGGAGAGAACACATGTTATCAGGCTGTGCTTTTTCCTGAACAGACCCCAGTTTCCAAATTCTAAGCTCTGATCAAACAGCCCCAGCCTACCAAGTAATGTGTAGTCTACATAAACGTCCGGGTTACAGCAATAGTAGCTTTGCCACCGTTCGGCTGACTTTTGTTGGATTGTTAGATGCCACTGAATTCTCGACAGTCAGTATCCATGAGGATTTGGGGGCTTGAGAGCCGGTCATTGTACTGAGAACACTAAACCTACACTCCATCCTGACTAAGAATTTTATACTTTCATTAAAATCACCCCTGAGGGGAAAAACTGTCCTTAATAAGAAAGCAGCCCAGCCCGTGTGGCTCAGTGGTTGAGTGTGACCTGTGAACCAGGAGGTCATGGTTTGATTCTTGGTCAGGACACATGCTCGGGTTGTGGGCTTGATCCCCAGTAGGGGGCGTGAAGGAGGCAGCTGATCAATGACTCTTATCAATAATGTTTCTATCTCTTTCTCCCTTGCCCTCTCTGAAATCAATAAAAATATTTCCTATAATAATAAAAGCCTAATATGCTAGGTGTCCAACCGTTGGACCATTCGACCAGTTGCTATGATGCACACTGACCACCAGGGGGCAGACGCTCCAACCGGTAGGTTAGCTTGCTGCTGGGATCCGACTGATGGGGACTGGACACGCCCTGGGGACCTCCTGTGATCCCTCCCTGGCCCCAGTAGTGCACTAGTGGGCTCCCTCAGCCTGGCCAGCACCCTCTCCCAATCCGGGACCCCTCGGGGGATGTTGGAGAGCCGGTTTCAGTCCGGAGAGCAGGCCAGACCGAGGGACCCCACCCATGCAGAAATCCGTGCACCAGGCCTCTGTCTGAAAAGAAAGCAAACACCACTAATATCTGCTCATCAACAAGAGACCTTGGAAGAAGGCAGAGTCAACCCAGAAACCATTTCAGAGGAACAGTGGGACATGGAACTGTGCCTTAGTCCCCGCAGCGGCCTCTGCTGGGCCACGGTGTCCCTGGCGCCGTCGGTGTTTGGGTGGATAACTCTGCTCCTCACTGGCTGAGGTGCACATGAGACGCGGTGTCTTCAGATGCGACGCAGCCGCCCCTGGAATCCCACCAGTGTCCAGAGCAGCGAAGCAGTAAGAAAGGGGGTGGGTGTTGCCCTAGCTGGTAAGCTCAGTGGTTAGAGTGTCGGCCCTCGGACTGAAGGGTCACAGGCTCGATGGATTCCCCTCAAGGGCATGTACCTGGGTTGTGGGTACGATCTCCAGCCCTGGTCGGGGTGCGTGCAGGGAGGCAACCAGTCGATGTGTGCATCGATGTTTCTCTCTCTCCCTCTCCCTCTCCTTCTCTCTCTCCCTCCTCAACCCATGATTCTGTGCGTTTGGGATCCTCAAAATAAATCCACTTTTCAGTGCCAGTCACAATTCGATGCAAAAAAGACTTTCTTTCTTGCTGCTGAAGCAACATTTCACTGATGACTTTTCTGTTTTCCATTTGTCTTTCGTTCAGTTGATGTGACACCCATTTTCCTTCCTTTAAAATCTTTCCCATTGCTTCTAAATTATTGGAAATTGTTTGCTGAGCAACGTTTCATGTTTCTGTAAGTTGTTTTTGAATCTGACACGCATCTTCATCCAATAATGCTTGTAACTGTTGGTCTTCAAACTTTTTTGGTTGACCTGGACGTTCTTTGTCTTTCACATCGAAATCATCACTTTTAAAGCGTCTACACTAACATTCACAAGTATCTGGAGATGGAGCATGTTCACCATAAGCTTCCCAAAGTATACGATCACTTTCAGAAGCAGCACTTTTCTTCAAAATAAAGTAATTAATTAAAACTTCCCACAAATGCTCTTTTTGGCATGAAATTCAACATTTTTAAGCGTAAAAACATCTATGATGTTAACACCTTCAGCAAATTTGACATATGAAGTTTTGAAGCTTGTTGTCCATAGAACAAAATAGCACACATATCACACGCATGTATATGAACATACGTGTGACTCCATCTATTGGGAAAACCCGCCTTATTAACTGGTGCCCCTGGTGTAGCTCAGGGTCTAGGTTGCTTTGTTTGGTGTTGGGGGTTTTTGCATTTTTTATCCCAAACGACGGTGTCTGACATTCTCTTCAGGTGCGTAGGGGTCGTGGAGAGCAGAGAAATATGCAGGGAAAGGCGAACCCGCAGCCGAACGCTCCCATTGTGCCCACGGCCGTGGGTTCCCGCGCGCCCATGAAGACTATAGCCGGAATAACCATCACAGTGGGCATGGGCTCATCTCTGGAGTGAGATCTCTCCCGGCTCTGCTGTCCTCACTTCTGTAGGATCATCTGCTTCGAGTTTCTCGCCTCTGGATTCTCCCCCATTGAACTGTCCGCACAGAACTGTATGGCTCCTGCCACCCTTCTGCCCAAGCACCCCGCCTCTCCGTGGCTGACGCCTGCGCGTGGGGCACGGACCCCTCCCCCTTGGCCCCCTAACCTCTTCCGTCCTCCTCAGCCCCCCCTTTTCTTGCAGGAAACTGCCCTGCACGGTCCACCTTCTCTGAACACCAGGCCTCCCAAAAGCGCTTTCAGGGTACAGTCTGGGGGCCCCCAGCACTCACAACCTGGTATCACTCCCTCTTTTTCTACCATCCGACGTAGACATGACCGATTCTGTGATTTCTCTCTGATTCCTAGAAGCAGAGCTGCGTTTTCATAGCTCTTTCTGGCCACTTCTTTGTGGCACAAAGTCTTTTTCTCTGATGGGTTTCCTTCCGACTTAATGGGCTTAAGGGAGAGACTGGGAGGGAGGGGAGAGGGGCGAGCCTGGCCCAGAGGGTTAGGGCAGTGGCTACTCCCATGATACTAACATGGTGGACACATCATTATACTTCTGTCCAAGCCCATGGGACTCACAGCACTAGGGTGGACCACAGTGGAAGCCACAGGCTGATGACAACACGCCCATGTAGGTTCATGATTGCAACACATGTACCACCTGGTCATGTGTTGAAGGGGTCAAGGGTGAAGGGGGAGGTTGTACATGTGTGGAGCTGGGCTTACATGGGAAGCACATTAATAGATAGGGGTGTGTGTGTGATTGAAGACTGACAGTAATGCCGCCCAAACTCTGAAAACTGTACAATGGACACATGGAAGGTCACCTTAGGA
The DNA here is from genome assembly GCF_000327345.1 of Myotis davidii. Classification (NCBI taxonomy): domain Eukaryota; kingdom Metazoa; phylum Chordata; class Mammalia; order Chiroptera; family Vespertilionidae; genus Myotis; species Myotis davidii. The sequence goes on from NW_006298272.1 coordinate 1,991,416, forward strand.
GGGTGTCTCACAGACACAGTTTTTCAGGCAGAAACTAAAGCATACTCATCTCCGAGTTCTCCTGAAACGCTGCTAACAATTTTGTTTCTATATTTCAGGTTCCCAGAGAGAAAGCCCTGAAGGTCTGGCAGATGCAATTCCAGGATTCCCTTCATCACAGCGCTTCAAGATACGCTCAGGGATTAAGACCAGGACAAAGACAGTCCATGCAGCAGACGAAAGGGACCTCGGGAACAGCGTGAACAGCCCCGTTCCCTCCGGGGACGGGAAGCCACGGATCCGTGTCCTTGAGGAAGACAGAGCCCGGCCGGCGTGTGAGGAGCTGGAGCTGGGGCTTTGCCAAGAGGAGGCACTGGCGGAGCTGACAGGGGCAGCCCTTATCGCCTCTCTCCCACTGAGAGGCCCCGGCCGCCGGCTTAGCCAGGAGCGTGGCTGTCAGCTACGGACACAGCGGGGGATTAACTCCTCCACGGGCTTCGGTTCTTGTGGGAACAGCATTCCGTCCCGCGGGCATGAGTGTGTGCAGAAATGAGGCCTCCGTGTTTCAGAATTGCCTTCTTGTCTGAACACATACAGGCAAAATACAGCGTGCATTTAAAATGCCAGCGTGGCCTTCAGAATCCGTGCTAATCAGGGTGAATGAGAGCAAACCTGTCAGATCCGCCTGCCACTAGCACCCATGGCCTTACAGCTAAGCCAGCCGAGGAGGAAACCCTGAGGGCACAGTGGGCGGCTCAGACCTCAGGGGCTCACTCTGGGCCAAGGTCATGCACGCTGCATCACTAAGGGATTGTTTACCTGCGGCCGTCATACCCGGGCGTCAACTATTGCGGTCTGCAGGGGAGACACGCGGTAGCTCTCCGCACACGGCTCTTCTCCGATCATCTAAGCAGGGGTGCGGGCAGCTAGGGTCCAGGGGTTTCCCAGCAGCTGTCTGACTTGTGCAGGTGCCAGGCTGTGGCTTCGGCTCAGGTGGCTTGGTGAGCCTGCCACCCGCCTCCAACCCCGGGGGGTCAGCGAGATGCAGGGAAATAACAGGCAAAAAGCAGTGGGGACGTGAGGGATGTGAGGATGGTGAGTGTCATGTCGTCGCTGCCCTCGTCGCTGGGGGTGGGGCAGAAGGCACCACACCTCCTAGGACTCGCCAGGGAATTGCAGAAGGTGGCCCATCCTGCACCCGACGGGCTCAGGGTCTGTGAAATCCTCCCAAGAGGGAGAACAAAGTCCCAGAGGGGCCAGAACAGTCAGACACAACGAGCCACCGAGGCCCTTGGATGGGAAGGGAGACAATGAAAGCCACTAACATGCATGCACTTCACATACAGGGGCCTGGGAGCAGTGCAAGTCGCTCCACGGAGCAAGGCAGCTCCTGCAGTGCACACACATGCAGCAGGCTTCTCACACGTTTCTGCAGTGCACACACATGCAGCAGGCTTCTCGCACGGGCTCCTAGCCTAATGCAAGGACAGCTGAGCAGCTACCCACACTGCCCGGTGGACAGTGCACACCCTCCTGACTTGTCTATTGCTCTCTGCCCAGGCCCCTCTCTGCTCCAGCTCCCTCTGCACGGAGCCAGGCCTGCTGAGCACTCAGAATTGCTGTGGCTGGACGCCCACCCCCACCCCCACTCAGCAAGGAGAGCAGCTGCCCAGCAGGGACCTTGCCCGCTGGAGAAGGATGGGGAGGCGGGAGGAGGGGGATTGCTAGGAACCCTGGTCCTTGTTTACTAAAATCAAACTCTGCTCCCTCCTGCCAGGTTGCCTTAAAGTGTTTACATTTTGCAATTCAGATCCAGGGAAGGGAGGGCTCAGGCAAGCCCTCTCCCTGCCCGCCTGCCTGCGTGGAGGCCGCCTCCCGTCAGGAGCCTGCAGGTGCTCACTCCTCTCTCTCCCAGTGGAGATGGGGTGTCGGGTGGAAAAGGGGCTCCCTGCTGGCAGGAGAGTGGATGGCGGCGGGCGGCTGGGCAGGAGAGCGAGGCGTTCTTTCCCCGCCGCATAAATAGGATGGCCACGCGGTCTGCATGGGACACTCGCCCTTCCCCTCCCGTCAGCTCAGCTTGAGAATCCTGTTTCTCAAATCATCCAGGACAGGAAGGGGCTTGAAACATGTGGGAGTTGAGGAAGGCCACTGCCGCCTTCAGGGAGATACCAGTGGCCCAGGGACAGGGCATGACCCTCGTGTCACCCCGATGGACACTGGGCAGCCCCCCAGAATCCGTGTACACGCATCACCGCTTCTCCAACTACAGTGCGAAGTGACTAAGTGACTTCTGCGCTAGGAGACACCCCAGCGTCGCTTTGGGGAGCAGGATGTGGGAACATGACCTGGGCTCGCTTTGCTCTGACAACCGGCAGCCAGCACCTCTGCGTGAGGTGCCACCTGGGCCCTGAGCACCTTCCCGAAGTCCCAGCCATGGCCACAGGCACGGAACCTCCCGAGTCTTCCTCGGGGCACGGGGCGCACGGACTCAGCACTCCCTCCTCTGGCCTGTGAGAGGCCGTCCTCACCCTCATTCTACACATGAAGATGTCGGGGGGTGGGGGTGGGGGGGGGCAGCCCAAGGCCACGGGACCAGTACAGGGAGAAGGCGGCCGGCTCTGGGCCTGCCCTCCTCACTGCCCAGCGACACGGAGAAATGAGCCCTCACTACGCCGTGAGCGGAGCACGGAGCCCGGACAAGGGCCTGCCACGGCTGATGTTCGCTGGCGGTGGAGCAAAGCGTGGCATGGCCTCTCACCATCAGTGAACACTCGGCACTCGGCGGGCGTCTGGGCCGACGTGGGGCCGAGGACAGTGCTGCCTGAAGCGATGCAGAGAGGCGCCCCGATGGTGAGCAGTCCACCACCGGATCAGTAGGACGCCTGACCATCCAGGGCCACCCCCGACCCCAGGTCAGCAGCTTCCGTTCCTCAGGCGCCCCCTCTCTAACCAGCATCTGCACATGCTGCTGCGTGTCACCCCCGAGGCCAGTCTCCGCCCCTCGCCTTGTATTGGCCCCTTCGCTCCTTAGTTCCACTGCACAGGAAACGTGGACTATCGCTAGTGGTTTAAGCTCAGAACATTAATGTCGCCTCTTCTCTCCTTCTAACTCCATATTAGGCTCCAACAACGCATGTCTCATTAGTGGTTGGTCTACAATATCTACACACACACACAAACACACATGTGCACACATGGACTCTGTACGCCCATTCGGCTTTGAGAAATGGTAAGCTTATCTATCCCCTATGTATGTTAATCTATCAGTCATCTATTCACCCATCTACCTATCACCTGTCATCCAGCCATCCATGTATCTATTCAGCCAGGGTATGTGCGGTGATGCGTGTATTTATCAACACATGTTAAGTCTGCAGTGTAGCCTGTGTGGCACATGTGTGCTCAATATTAACGCAAGGAAACAGTAGATCATGGGAAGGTATTCAGGAAGGCACTTACAATCTCTGACAGCCAGAACACTGGCATCGCGGATGTAGGGTTGGATGAGTGAAAAGAGTGTTGTCTGTTGAAAAGAGCTGCTCTAAGAACTCATGGGCATGGCCACAGTGTGGTGACTGCAGAAGGAGCGGGGCTGCAGGTGGGAGAGGGTGTAGGGGCATAAATGGTGATGGTGGAAATAAAAGAAAGAAAAAGGTGACAGAAAAATGGGGAAAGAAAGAGCATGCTCTATAATTGTGCGGCAAGTGACAAAAGGTCACAGAAAACTGGTTACATTGTTTTCTAAGCTAGTTACTTCATTTATTTAAAATTATTGCACAAGCCCTAGCCAGTTTGGTTCAGTGGATAGAGCATCGGCCTGCAGACCAAAAGGTTCTGGGTTTGGTTCTGGTCAAGGGCACGTACCTCGCTTGCAGGCTTCTCCCTGGCCTGGGCCTTGGTCGGGGCTCGTGCAGGAGGCAACCAGTCGATGTGTTTCTCTCACATCGATGTTTCTCTCTGTATCTTCCTCTCCCTTCCACTCTCCCTAAAAATCAATGGGAAAATATCCTCAGGTGAGGACTAACATTATTGCACAAAGCCATATTTATTCTTAGGTGCAGCCTGTTATGAGCTTAAAACGTGGCCAAATAGAGAGAAGTACTCGAGGGCACATTGGTACCAAGAGCATATAAGCACATATGCATCGGTTACGGAACCTACAGGAAATCCGGGGTTGGGGCTCCCCTCTGAGCTGCAAAGAGTCACAGAGGCAGGGGAGGATGATGACTCCCCTAAACCCTCACACGTCTCACCCCCAGGCTTCACACGGAGACTCGCTGGCCCGTATGACTGTCACAATTTCCAGGGTGAAGGCTCCAAACGCCGGCACATTCAGTGCACACAGCGTGGTGGCTCGAAGACGGAGCGGCACCGCGGAACCATCACCACAATCTGCGCATGTTCCTCACCTCCAACGTTTCCAGCCGCCTCTTTATTCACGTCATTTCTGAGGAAAAGAGCCCGGAACCTAAGACCCGGGGGAGGGGGGCCCTAGCCCTGCTCCAGAAGGAAGAGCATCCATGGCACAGGACTCGCCTCCGTGGCACAGGGGCAGGACGTGGGCAGCAGGGAGAGGGTGCAGGACTGTGTGGGGAGACTCAATCCCGGGGGACACTCCCGGGACTGGGGAGGTCGTGCCTGTCGGGAACCCTGGAGCTGGCCCTGACACCTGAGGAAGCTCCTGAGGTCCTGTGGACTTATGACGCCCTGCCTGTCCTAGATGAAGGGACCCACACAGGCCCTCTCACCTAGAGGGGGGACCAGAGCCTAGAGGAGGGGAGGCTGCCTGGGCCTGGGCTCTGCCTCCTAGGAGACCTCGACACATGGGCGCTCGATATTAACACGAGGAAAGTAGATCATGGGAAGGTATTCAGGAAAAGTGCACTGAGAAATCGCGGTCGATCGTCACAATTGGTAACTAAGCGGTAATACCGAGACCCGTGTCAGTGGCCGGCAGGCAGGCAGAGGAGAAGCCTGGGGTGCCCGAGAGGGGCTGTGCCTTGATGTTCAAGACCAAGCGCTGGAAACAACCATGGGACTTGCCACGATCAGCACCCACACTTCAGAGAAGAGGCAGCGAGGCTGGGGCAGGCTCCCAACTCCCTGTTACATAACTGCACGCGGGCACCTGAGCAGTGTCCTGAGAGGCCTACAGAGTCCCTGTGTGTCACAGCCGGGGGGTCCCACTGCCCACTAACCTCAAAGGCACTTTCTCAGGGCTGTTACTGGAACCTCAGCAGGTGTCACGTCAGGACATCCATTCATGAAAATGCCCGGACGTGCACCTCTCTCTCTGTGCACCTGCCCGGGAGCGAGGATGACGCCATAGTTCCCTTGTTTTCTTGTTGCCAGTGTGACTTCCAGACACTGATTCTGTGTGACTTGGAGTTCATCGGTACCAAACCCACTTCCAGTTCACGGGCATATTCCCATTTATGGTTCACATGTTTGTTTCCCACCCGTCCCTTCGAGACCCGACCGCTTCTTGCTCAGTGGTCGAAGTTGCATCTCTGGGCTGCAAGCTTGGTCTCCCAGACCCAACCCACTTTGAGTCATTTTCCCGTGGCCTGAGAGCCTCGTGCTCAAGTTTCCTGCAGGGAAATCAGGCTGCACGGCACCGACAGGACCCTCAGGGGCAGAAAAGGAATGGAGGACCCACTGGTGCTGAACATTCTGCTGAGAGTTATGTCTGCGGAGCAAGAACGTGGGTCCCCGGAGCCCCGTGCTCATGCGCAGCATCAGGCCTCGGTCCCCCTCGGCTGGGGCTGGAGCCAGGAGCTCCGAGAGCTGCTAAACTCTGCATCCCTCACTCATCACCATCGTCTCCTCACGCATCCTTCCCCTTCCTGGTTCATTAAAGTTCAGTCTCCCAGACTCCATCACTTCTCTATACAGACCTATTTTTAAAATCATAGTCTGCCCTGCCGGTGTGGCTCAGGGGTTGAGCGTCCACCTATGAACCAGGAGGGTCAGGGTTGGATTCCCGGTCAGGGCACACACCCAGGTTGTGGGCTCGATCCCCAGGAGGGGGCGTGCAGGAGGTAGCAGATCCATGATTCTTTCTCATCATTGATGTTTGTATCTCTCTCTCTCTCTCTCCCTCTCCCTTCCTCTCTGAAATCAATAAAAATATATGCTTAAAATACAAAAATAAATAAGAAAATAAATCACAACCCCTTGTTCTTTTCTCAAGAAATATTAGAAAATTTAAGTAGCTTTCAAGAAACCTTTCGATGTGGATATTGTGGGAGGTGAGGCCACGGGCAGCCCAGTGGCGGGGCAGGGGCGCTTGAACGTGGCCTGTGGGGGTTGGCCCCGCCCCACTTTGGGAGTGGTCAGCGTGGGAAGGGCAGGGCTCCTGGCTCCGCTGTTGCATATGCAAGAGGACGCTGCATTGACAGGAGAATTCAGATTCCAACAGAGACAAAGGAAGAGCTACTTCATCCTCAAAGAACTTGCAATTCAGCGGAATTTTTCGTGACGGCTCACACGCGTCTGTGCATTTTGGATTTACTCAGAGGAGATTGCGCTCCTAATGAGCTCTTAACCCTCCTCATGGCTGTGCTCAGAGAGAGAGAGTAACGGAGACGGTGATTAGAGAGCAGAGAGGAGCAGGAAGAGCGAGGGTGGAGAGCGAAGGCAGAGGCCTGACAGAATTCCATCTTCTGGTGAAAAACAAGCCTGAAGCCCGGCCGGCGTGGCTCAGTGGTTGAGTGTTGACCTAGGAACCAGGAGGCCATTGTTCAACTCCCATTCAGGGCACATGCCTGGGTTATGGACTCGATCCCCAATGTGGGGGGTGCAGGAGGCAGCTGATCCATGGCTCTCTCTCATCACTGATGTTTCTATCTCTCTTCCTCTCCCTTCCTCTCTGACATCAATAAAAACATATTTTTAAAGAAGTTTTAAACCACAAACCCGTGTCCTGTGGAGATTCCCACCTAGACAGAGAGCGGGCACACGGGCCTCCTAACAGTTGTGTCCAAGGAAAAATATTTTGTTTATTTATATTTTTTAGCCTCACCCGAGGATGTTTTCCACTGATTTTAGAGAGAATGAAAGAGAGAGGGAGAGACATAGAGAAACATCGATGTGAGAGAAACAGTGTGATTGGTTACCTCCCGCATGAGCCCTGACCAGGGCCTGGGCCAGGGAGGAGCCTGCAACCCATGCTTGCGCCCTTGACTGAATCGAACCCGGGACCCTTCCATCTGCAGGCCGACGCTCTATTCCCTGAGCTGCACCGGCCAGGGCACCCCATGCCCTTTAAAATCCCAGCGTCAGGAGGCTCAGACTCCCAGCTCCTCGCTGACCCAGGGGCCTGCCGTGGGGACGATCCTGCCGCCATTTCTCCCCGTTTCTCCCTTGAAAAGTGTCCAGGCGGGTCCTCTGCATGCCTCTCCTTCCCCCTAAGGTGCCCCCGTTGCTTGGGCATGAGTGACGCCTCCCAGGCCTGCACAGCTTACACCGGGGGCCTGTGCCGGGACCGGGGACCGGGGACCGTGACAAGCATCATGTCCCCAGAAGGAGGCGAACGTTTGTCTGAAAAAGGAGGAGCCACTGAGGCTGCTCCGTCCTCTCCCTGCGCGAAGGCGAAGAGCGGCCCGCGTCCTGCAGCCTCGCCCCGAACAGAAGCCGATCCCTGCTCGGAGGGCGGGGGGGGGGGGGGTCCTGTTCACCCCCCTGTCCCCACTTCAAAGGCAGGGCTGGAGCTCCTGCAGAGAAACCGATTCTCAGGATTCTCACAGGGACCAGTGAGGATTAGCTGGGAGGCCCGTGAGTGTGTTCACTGCAGGGACCAGAACCAACGGGGCCGAGGGAGGCGGAAGGGGTTTGGTCGAACGTTAATGTCTGAAAAGCCAAGATGAGGGCTGACAGGCCAGGGAAGGCTGGCGTCGGGGCTGTGGGCGGTGACCGGAGGGCGTGTGCAGGGAGGCCCAGGAAGCTATGAGAGACGGACTCCCAGGGCCCCTTGCTAGTGGATTTCAGAAAGGAACCAGGAAACGAAGAAACGTTCCTCTTCCCACACGAGCAGGCTCTTCCGTGCCCTCAGAACATCACAGGACCCCCTTCACCTCCCGGTGTCGCTCAGAGGATGGGGACCCCAATCCCAGCACTACGGTCCCCAGTCCAGGAAATGACCAAGCTGAGGGGGTCCCCAAGTCACGGCCTCAGCCTGGTCCCCCGTCTACAGTGACTCCCCCGTGCCTGCCTGTTCAGACCCTCCGACTAGTCGACATGAGAGCATCTTAAATAGATTCCTATTGATGTCAGAGAGGAAGGGAGAGGGAGAGAGACATCAGTGATGAGAGAGAGTCACGAACCAGCTGCCTCCTGCACGCCCCACACCAGGGATCAAGTCCACAACCCGGGCAGGTGCCCTGACCAGGAATCGCACTGCAACCTCCTGGTTCATATGTCAACACTGAACCACTGAGCCACACCAGCCGGGCTTCATGGGTGTGTTTTAAATGGTGACATAAACCCAGTCCCAGTCTTGGTCCCAGCCTTCCCCATCCTTTCCCGTGTCTGACAGTCACACGGCTGCCTAGGGTCAGGCACGATGCGGATTCCCAAGGGGTCGCCTCTCAATCCAGAAAAAAACTCAGACTCCACGTCTCCTGCGCTGCCCAGTGACCTTCCCTGGGCCTGTTTCTGTGAAGACGAAAGATCTCACCTCCAGCTGGAGCCTGAGTCGCCTGCTCCCGATGCCCCGGGGACACGGACGCACCTGCACTGACCGGTCGCCTTCACGCGGAGCCACAGGGGACAGTGGGCCCCTCTGTGTGTACTTCCTGGGGCCTGAGGGCTGCTGGGCAGAAGCCCGTGTCTCTGGGATGGTCCAGCTGCCGGGGGAGCAGGTCCTCTGTACCCGGCCACCCTGCCCGACAAGACTTTCTGGAGCGAGTACCATGTTTCGCACTCCATGCCCCGCGTCAGGAAGGAATGGCCCATCGCCCGCCACAGTGGCCTGCGACGAAGAAACATCTGCACGAGCAGCTGGAACTATCCTGCGAGCCGGGAGGGACTGAGCCAGGCCCCGGACAGCAGCTGTGGCTGTGACACGTGGCACCTCATGCTCTGCCCCAAGCAACCATCCCCGACCCCAGTGAGGACCACTGTGTGCGTCTTTTATATCCGCTGCAGAGCACTTCAGGGGCACTGGGGCCACCATCAGCCAAACACACTAGGTGGCAGCCAACAGCAACATGCAGGGTCCCCCGGGAGCTCAGAGCACCAGATCAGGCCTCGTGGCTGCAGGACCCCCCGCCCTCCCACCCCCAATACACCAGCAGCTACTACCTCCAACGCCCTGTGAACAGCTCTCAGACAACGCGTGGCGATCAAGGAACTGATGCTGGTTCTGGGCTCGGTCAGCCTCACTCTCTTAGGAATAAACATCAGAAAGGTGGCCGCACCCTTCGGGGCAGGGAGCTGAGCAAGGGGTCCGCACCCACAAACTGAGGCTTCTGGGGATGGGCTGATCAAGCACTGCCCGGACCAAGCACCGTCCCTGGTCCCCAGCAGCCCTCCCGCGACCCCTGGTGCGCGGTGCAGAGTGGGGCTCAGTGAGAGGTGTGCACGCAGCCTTGTTTCATTGTGTTTTCACAGGTTGACCTCCCAGGGCCGCAGCCGCGGTGTCCTGTCAGAGCCACCCGAGATCCCGTGCCCCGCGGCACCAGGCCCGTCACCCGCGTGCTTTGTTTCTGCGCTTCCTCAAGCCCAATATTTCCATCTGATTTCTCAGAACAAGCAGATGTGTGTCTGCTCCTACTGTGCCCTTCTGTCCAGAATCAATCGGAGGAGACGTTATTGATCGGGTGTCTCCGGAGCGGAGGCAGGGTGTGGAGCGACTGTGTCAGCACCCGCCACCCCCAATACCTTCCCGTCACGTGAGCCCCTGCCAAGGGGCAGAGAAGGCACCGCGCCAGGCACATATGGAAACTGCAGGCAGAGAGGAGTTCTACACCGAGCACGGCCTGGAAATGGACTTTGGGAGTTAGCGCTCGGGTGGTGAAATGCAAGTGCTGCCAGGCCAGCTGCCAGTCAAAGGCATGCCACGGCTACTCAGTATACAGATGCCTGACCACCGTGCGGCCCCAGGGTCTTCACCCGCGTCAGCCGCGATGGCAGTTCCAGACTCGTTATCCTGACCCGCAGACTCAGGCACCTCCACACTAAACACAGGCGGGGGGCACGGACCTCGAACGTGGGCAGGAAGGCAGGGCGCCCTTGTTTTTGTCCAGAACATCATCACGTCATCCAAGCTACACCCACATGGCCCCACACCAGCAGGTGGACGACGTTAACCACAGGATGGGGGTGGGGGGGCGGGCAGGGGCTGGGACAGATAAACCGAGTCCAGGTGCAGATGGGGGGGGCACCTGCCTGAGCTGTCTCCTGACCAAAGTCCTTGGGCAACGACGCTCACTGTCTTCTACTCACGACGAAGTGCATCTCATGGGCTGCACAGCCTGCTCCTGCCCAGCCTCGTCCCGTGTCACACGCCCGCGTTCATTCAGACGACCCCGAGCGGAGGCCGCCTGCCCCTCCCCTGGACCCTGGGCTCAGTGGTGCTTTGTTAGAGAAGAGTGGTCAAGATTATAAATGTTCCGTGTGTGTTTTTTAAGAAATTGATTAAATATATATATATGTATATATTTAGAGAGAGATAGGGGAGAGACACAAGAGAGAAACATCAATATGAGAGACACATCGATTGGTTACTTCCTGCATGTGCCCCCGCCAGGACTGGGGATTGAGCCTACAACCGAGGGACATGCCCTTGACCAGAATCGAACCCAAGGCCCTTCAGTCTGTGGACCAAAGCTCTATCCACTGAGCACACCGGCCAGGGCTAAATATTCCGTTTTAAAGGTACTTCCACTGAGAACTTCTATCATTTTTCTATTTTATTTCCAATACTGCAGATTTTTAAAATTGCATTTCCAAATTTACTCAGCACCGTTGATTAAAAGCTTTAAAAGAAAAGCACGAGGCACATAAACCTTGGGAGGGAAGTCAGCTCCATTCTAAGGAGAGGCACGTGCCGCCTGGATGTTGCCCTCAGTGTCACCCGAACCCCTCACCTCGGCACTGGCAGAGGCTCACGGATTTCACGGCGGAAACAACCTTTGTCTCCAAGCACATGACGGTTGAACGTGGACGTCGGAGAACCTGCCTTGCGTGGCACAGAGAGTGGTTCCACACGCAAGAGAGCTCGTCAGAATTCAATGGGGGTGACTACGGGTGATCATCCTCCTTGCCCACCGCCCACGTGACACAGAGGGACAGCGAGGGATGTGCCCGCGTGACACAGAGGGACAGCGAGGGGTGTGCCCGCGTGACACAGAGGGACAGCGAGGGGTGTGCCCGCGTGACACAGAGGGACAGCGAGGGGTGTGCCCGCGTGACACAGAGGGACAGCGAGGGGTGTGCCCGCGTGACACAGAGGGACAGCGAGGGGTGTGCCCGCGTGACACAGAGGGACAGCGAGGGGTGTGCCCGCGTGACACAGAGGGACAGCGAGGGGTGTGCCCGCGTGACACAGAGACAGTGAGAGGTGTGCCCGTGCAGAGGGACAGCCAGAGGTGTGCCCGTGCCCACGTGAGGGACAGTGAGGGGGGTGCCCACGTGACACAGAGGGACAGCCAGGGGTGTGCCCACGTGACACAGAGGGACAGTGAGGGGTGTGCCCACGTGACACAGAGAGACAGCAAGGGGTGTGCCCGCATGATACAGAGGGACAGCCAGGGGTGTGCCCGCGTGACACTGAGGGACAGCAAGGGGTGTGCTCCCTGCAGCTGATGACTCTCCTGCTTGTTCCCCCCACCCTCTCTCTAATCCACTTCTTTCCTGAATATCGGTTTGTATTCTCTCTCCTCCCTGCCTGCCTCCCAATCTCCCCTTTCATGTTTAAGATTCTTTTGCTCCTGCCCCTCCCCACGTCCCCCCAGCAGCTCCCTGCCAGGCGGCGGAAGGCAGTGCTCCTCTGAGCAAAGGCGCTGTGAACTCGGGGTGTTTTGCTGTGCGGGACCCACAGCCCCGTCCTCCCGACAGGGAGCGTGATGAAGAGATTCTCACCACGTTCGCCAGAAACAGCCCGCGGCACTGGATCTGCTAGTTTCTTTAAAAAAAAATATTGGTGTCAGAGAGGAAGGGAGAGGGAGAGGGAAACATCAGTGACGAGAGAGTCCTGGGCCTGCTGCCTCCTGCACGCCCCTCACTGGGGATGGAGCCCGCAGCCCAGGCCTGTGCCCTGACCAGGAATCGAACCCTGACCTCCCGGTTGGTGGCCACCAGGGATCTGAGCCCGGTGGCACCTGCAGCGGCTCCCGCCCAGCTCGGCTCCCTCCACCTACCCCGCCTTCGCTGTGTGGCTCTGACCGCGTGGAGAGAGCTCTGGGTTCTCAGAAGAGGAGGGTGTGAGCGCCGGACACAGCCTGTGGTCTCGGAGCCGCGAGGCCTGTGAAGCGCCAGGAATTCTGATGAGAGGCTTTCTCTCGCTCTGTCTGCTTTTGCCTTCCCTTCGGATGTCAGGTCCCCGTGGCTTCCCTGCCCCGCGCTGGGAGGACGAAGAGGCTGTGGGCATGTGCAGGGATGTTACCAGTAGCAGAGGCCGGGCAGGGGGAGGGGGGGGCGGGGGCTCAAAGCCTCGGGACAGGAGCCCTCCCCTTGCTGGCCCCCCCAGGGCAGGAGAGGGTGTTGGCTCTGTAGCTGCCTAGAGAGACCCCTCTGCAGTTGGCACACAGCCTGGCTCCTCACAGATTTCTGAGAACAGTAAGCAGAGCATCTGGACCAGACAGCTCCCTGGACCCCATCATGGGTCCTCGGTCAGCGGGTCGGGCAGCCTCGGGATGTGCTCTCAGCCACTGTGCGTCCTTCTCAGCATCCGAACCTCTGAGAAGCCGCAATGCAAACGCCCACCCACAACGCAGGCACCTGGGGCCTCGGATCAGACACCTGGGGTCTTGGATCAGACACCTGGGGCCTCTGAATCAGACACCTGGGCCTATGATCACACACCTGGGGCCTATGGATCACATACCTGGGGCCTATGGATCACACACCTGGGGCCTATGATCACACACCTGGGTCCTATGGATCAGACACCTGGGGCCTATGGATCAGCCACCTGGGGCCTATGGATCACACACCTGGAGCCTATGGATCAGACCCCTGGGGCCTATGGATCAGACCCCTGGGGCCTATGGATCAGACCCCTGGGGCCTATGGATCAGACCCCTGGGGCCTATGGATCAGACCCCTGGGGCCTATGGATCAGACCCCTGGGGCCTATGGATCAGACCCCTGGGGCCTATGGATCAGACCCCTGGGGCCTATGGATCAGACCCCTGGGGCCTATGGATCAGACCCCTGGGGCCTATGGATCAGACCCCTGGGGCCTATGGATCAGACCCCTGGGGCCTATGGATCAGACCCCTGGGGCCTATGGATCAGACCCCTGGGGCCTATGGATCAGACCCCTGGGGCCTATGGATCAGACCCCTGGGGCCTATGGATCAGACCCCTGGGGCCTATGGATCAGACCCCTGGGGCCTATGGATCAGACCCCTGGGGCCTATGGATCAGACCCCTGGGGCCTATGGATCAGACCCCTGGGGCCTATGGATCAGACCCCTGGGGCCTATGGATCAGACCCCTGGGGCCTATGGATCAGACCCCTGGGGCCTATGGATCAGACCCCTGGGGCCTATGGATCAGACCCCTGGGGCCTATGGATCAGACCCCTGGGGCCTATGGATCAGACCCCTGGGGCCTATGGATCAGACCCCTGGGGCCTATGGATCAGACCCCTGGGGCCTATGGATCAGACCCCTGGGGCCTATGGATCAGACCCCTGGGGCCTATGGATCAGACCCCTGGGGCCTATGGATCAGACCCCTGGGGCCTATGGATCAGACCCCTGGGGCCTATGGATCAGACCCCTGGGGCCTATGGATCAGACCCCTGGGGCCTATGGATCAGACCCCTGGGGCCTATGGATCAGACCCCTGGGGCCTATGGATCAGACCCCTGGGGCCTATGGATCAGACCCCTGGGGCCTATGGATCAGACCCCTGGGGCCTATGGATCAGACCCCTGGGGCCTATGGATCAGACCCCTGGGGCCTATGGATCAGACCCCTGGGGCCTATGGATCAGACCCCTGGGGCCTATGGATCAGACCCCTGGGGCCTATGGATCAGACCCCTGGGGCCTATGGATCAGACCCCTGGGGCCTATGGATCAGACCCCTGGGGCCTATGGATCAGACCCCTGGGGCCTATGGATCAGACCCCTGGGGCCTATGGATCAGACCCCTGGGGCCTATGGATCAGACCCCTGGGGCCTATGGATCAGACCCCTGGGGCCTATGGATCAGACCCCTGGGGCCTATGGATCAGACCCCTGGGGCCTATGGATCAGACCCCTGGGGCCTATGGATCAGACCCCTGGGGCCTATGGATCAGACCCCTGGGGCCTATGGATCAGACCCCTGGGGCCTATGGATCAGACCCCTGGGGCCTATGGATCAGACCCCTGGGGCCTATGGATCAGACCCCTGGGGCCTATGGATCAGACCCCTGGGGCCTATGGATCAGACCCCTGGGGCCTATGGATCAGACCCCTGGGGCCTATGGATCAGACCCCTGGGGCCTATGGATCAGACCCCTGGGGCCTATGGATCAGACCCCTGGGGCCTATGGATCAGACCCCTGGGGCCTATGGATCAGACCCCTGGGGCCTATGGATCAGACCCCTGGGGCCTATGGATCAGACCCCTGGGGCCTATGGATCAGACCCCTGGGGCCTATGGATCAGACCCCTGGGGCCTATGGATCAGACCCCTGGGGCCTATGGATCAGACCCCTGGGGCCTATGGATCAGACCCCTGGGGCCTATGGATCAGACCCCTGGGGCCTATGGATCAGACCCCTGGGGCCTATGGATCAGACCCCTGGGGCCTATGGATCAGACCCCTGGGGCCTATGGATCAGACCCCTGGGGCCTATGGATCAGACCCCTGGGGCCTATGGATCAGACCCCTGGGGCCTATGGATCAGACCCCTGGGGCCTATGGATCAGACCCCTGGGGCCTATGGATCAGACCCCTGGGGCCTATGGATCAGACCCCTGGGGCCTATGGATCAGACCCCTGGGGCCTATGGATCAGACCCCTGGGGCCTATGGATCAGACCCCTGGGGCCTATGGATCAGACCCCTGGGGCCTATGGATCAGACCCCTGGGGCCTATGGATCAGACCCCTGGGGCCTATGGATCAGACCCCTGGGGCCTATGGATCAGACCCCTGGGGCCTATGGATCAGACCCCTGGGGCCTATGGATCAGACCCCTGGGGCCTATGGATCAGACCCCTGGGGCCTATGGATCAGACCCCTGGGGCCTATGGATCAGACCCCTGGGGCCTATGGATCAGACCCCTGGGGCCTATGGATCAGACCCCTGGGGCCTATGGATCAGACCCCTGGGGCCTATGGATCAGACCCCTGGGGCCTATGGATCAGACCCCTGGGGCCTATGGATCAGACCCCTGGGGCCTATGGATCAGACCCCTGGGGCCTATGGATCAGACCCCTGGGGCCTATGGATCAGACCCCTGGGGCCTATGGATCAGACCCCTGGGGCCTATGGATCAGACCCCTGGGGCCTATGGATCAGACCCCTGGGGCCTATGGATCAGACCCCTGGGGCCTATGGATCAGACCCCTGGGGCCTATGGATCAGACCCCTGGGGCCTATGGATCAGACCCCTGGGGCCTATGGATCAGACCCCTGGGGCCTATGGATCAGACCCCTGGGGCCTATGGATCAGACCCCTGGGGCCTATGGATCAGACCCCTGGGGCCTATGGATCAGACCCCTGGGGCCTATGGATCAGACCCCTGGGGCCTATGGATCAGACCCCTGGGGCCTATGGATCAGACCCCTGGGGCCTATGGATCAGACCCCTGGGGCCTATGGATCAGACCCCTGGGGCCTATGGATCAGACCCCTGGGGCCTATGGATCAGACCCCTGGGGCCTATGGATCAGACCCCTGGGGCCTATGGATCAGACCCCTGGGGCCTATGGATCAGACCCCTGGGGCCTATGGATCAGACCCCTGGGGCCTATGGATCAGACCCCTGGGGCCTATGGATCAGACCCCTGGGGCCTATGGATCAGACCCCTGGGGCCTATGGATCAGACCCCTGGGGCCTATGGATCAGACCCCTGGGGCCTATGGATCAGACCCCTGGGGCCTATGGATCAGACCCCTGGGGCCTATGGATCAGACCCCTGGGGCCTATGGATCAGACCCCTGGGGCCTATGGATCAGACCCCTGGGGCCTATGGATCAGACCCCTGGGGCCTATGGATCAGACCCCTGGGGCCTATGGATCAGACCCCTGGGGCCTATGGATCAGACCCCTGGGGCCTATGGATCAGACCCCTGGGGCCTATGGATCAGACCCCTGGGGCCTATGGATCAGACCCCTGGGGCCTATGGATCAGACCCCTGGGGCCTATGGATCAGACCCCTGGGGCCTATGGATCAGACCCCTGGGGCCTATGGATCAGACCCCTGGGGCCTATGGATCAGACCCCTGGGGCCTATGGATCAGACCCCTGGGGCCTATGGATCAGACCCCTGGGGCCTATGGATCAGACCCCTGGGGCCTATGGATCAGACCCCTGGGGCCTATGGATCAGACCCCTGGGGCCTATGGATCAGACCCCTGGGGCCTATGGATCAGACCCCTGGGGCCTATGGATCAGACCCCTGGGGCCTATGGATCAGACCCCTGGGGCCTATGGATCAGACCCCTGGGGCCTATGGATCAGACCCCTGGGGCCTATGGATCAGACCCCTGGGGCCTATGGATCAGACCCCTGGGGCCTATGGATCAGACCCCTGGGGCCTATGGATCAGACCCCTGGGGCCTATGGATCAGACCCCTGGGGCCTATGGATCAGACCCCTGGGGCCTATGGATCAGACCCCTGGGGCCTATGGATCAGACCCCTGGGGCCTATGGATCAGACCCCTGGGGCCTATGGATCAGACCCCTGGGGCCTATGGATCAGACCCCTGGGGCCTATGGATCAGACCCCTGGGGCCTATGGATCAGACCCCTGGGGCCTATGGATCAGACCCCTGGGGCCTATGGATCAGACCCCTGGGGCCTATGGATCAGACCCCTGGGGCCTATGGATCAGACCCCTGGGGCCTATGGATCAGACCCCTGGGGCCTATGGATCAGACCCCTGGGGCCTATGGATCAGACCCCTGGGGCCTATGGATCAGACCCCTGGGGCCTATGGATCAGACCCCTGGGGCCTATGGATCAGACCCCTGGGGCCTATGGATCAGACCCCTGGGGCCTATGGATCAGACCCCTGGGGCCTATGGATCAGACCCCTGGGGCCTATGGATCAGACCCCTGGGGCCTATGGATCAGACCCCTGGGGCCTATGGATCAGACCCCTGGGGCCTATGGATCAGACCCCTGGGGCCTATGGATCAGACACCTGGGACCTATGGATCAGACACCTGGGGCCTATGGATCAGACACCTGGGACCTATGGATCAGACCCTGGGGCCTATGGATCAGACACCTGGGACCTATGGATCAGACATCTGGGGCCTCGGATCAGAAACCTGGGGCTGGAAACCGCCTGCCCCAGCCTGCGGATGCCCACTGCTGACACTAAGCTCCAAAGGCCGCACCGTGGCGCTCTCTAGGCCACACCCAGGATGCTCTGCGGAGAAGCACGAGGAGGGTTGCAATGGGACCAGCCGGGCTCTGTCTGCCTTGACTGCACACACAGAACCATCGGCCGCCCAGGGAAGCCTCCTGCACCACCAGGAGGAGGTTCTCCCACCATGTGGGGTGCCAGGGAGCGGGGACCCCGTACACCTAGAAGCACGTCCTGATTCTCGGTAATTGTTTTTCAGAAGCTCAGATGGTGGCAGAGGGGAATCCTGGCCAAGGCCCACCTTCCCCAGTGCACACCTGCCGTCCGCGTGGCCGGCCGCTAACACCCAGGTGGGAGCACTCATGTTCCACCGGACTGGCGCCCACAGTGTCAGCGTCCCACTCCCCACGGAGGGGGACCCTCCACTCCGCGACATCAGACAGCTGTGACCTGAACGCTGGCCCTTCAGGAATAAAGCTCAGCTTGTGTTGCCATTTTATGTTATTAGAGCACTAGCGGCCGATGCACGAATTAATGCATGAGTGGGGTCCCCCAGCCTGGCCAGCGGTCAGGGCCAATGCCAATAGGGGCTGTCTCATCTAGTTGTGATTGGGGCTGATTGGGGTCAGCCAGCCTGGGGGAGGGACCGTGGGAGGTTGACTCTGGGAGTGCACTGACTGCCAGGGGGCAGCTCCTGCATTGAGCGTCTGCCCCCTGGTGGTCAGTGCATGTCATAAAAACCGGTCAACCAGTTGTTTCGTCAACCGGTCATAATGGTCGTTTAGGCTTTTATACATATAGATGTGCAACAGGGCTGTTGGTGAGTGCGTCTGATTACGACAGCTGTAAAGAGAGTCGTTGTGCGGAGGCCTCCATGGTCCGGAGAGCAGTTCATGGGCACAGAGCACTGCTCATCGGAAACTCAGCCACACCCACCTCCTTAAGGACACACGGGTACGCCTTGGCGGGGAGCACACCAGGCCACGCACACGTCAGTGAGGACTTGGCTGTGACTCCACATCCCACCAGCCTCCCTTCCAGACGGAGCTGAGAGCTGCTCTTCCTGCCCCACCTGAGGTCTCCCTGGACCCTCTGCTGGGCGCCCACACCCGGCCCACGCTCCTCACTTTCACGCCACCACCACCAGGCGTTAACCTGGTCAGGAGGCACGACCCCCTGCTGTGATCACGGCACAGGCCTCCCTGTCTGGTTCCGACTCAGCTTCCCAAACCTCCCATGTGGGCCTCTGTGATTCTATGTCAATACAAAGAACCAGCTGACAAAATTAAATAAGGAGAGAGAGAGAGAGAGAGAGAGAGTTGGATTTGGGTCCACAATGAAATCGGCCTCCGGGAAGTGGAGCGGAGAGAGATTCTATTTTCTCCGCTGCCTCCCATCCTCCATCCGTCTCAGGGGTCTGTGTTCAGAGGCTCCAAGCGCCACCTGCCACCTTCAATCAGCGTCACGCATCCTCGGTGCTGCAGATGCTGCTCAGCTGTGCAGGCCCCCGGGGCTCCCCAGGGCAGCTCCGCCTCCTCCTCAAGGTCACGTCCAGTTACAACCCGGATGAGGGGTGAGTACCTCCCTATCAACTCGAAAAACCGTGGAAAACACAGGTTTCCCTGTCACCCAGAAGCCCCGTTCTATGCTCCTGGCCCCACCTGGATCTCACATGGCCACGTCTGTCACCGAACGAGCATCACAGAGGGTTGTTGTCTGGGGTTTGCCTTTAGTTCTCCGTTTCTGGTTTTGAATCGGCAGTTCTTACCGATGAGAAGAGTGGCTGCTCTGTGCGCCAAAAAGGCTGTCTCCTTCCGCCGCTGCCCGCCCGGCCCCTTGCCATGCTGTGCTGACCCCGATCGGCAGGTGAAGAGACGCCCAGACAGAATCGAAGCAGTGTTTCTGGTCCTCATTCAATAACCGCAGCGTGGAGAGTCCATTTGCCGGTGACCTTGTTGATCTGATTGAGCAGTGACCCATCTGGCTTGTCCCCCGTGGGAGCAACAACAAGCATCGAGCCGGATGAATGGATGTTAATGTCAGTGATGTAATCAGATTCGATCCTGGCCAAGGAGAGCTCCTGACCTGCACGGCTCTGCCTTGCGCTGGAACATGTGGAGGTAGAAGGAGGAGGCTGGCGTTAGGCTGGCCCCAAAGTGCGCATTCCCGTGGCGGTGCTCGAGCGACATGAGAGAGGTTTACTAGGACCTTTGTGGGCCCTATAGCTCTGTGTATACATGGTGGGATGCCCTATAGTGAAGAAGTAAGAGAACACAGATACTGTCCTGACTCCAGCGTGTGTGCTCTTGCCTCCTCTGTCAAGTATTAATGGAGCGTAATGGCTCTGGTCGATTTCTGGGGTCTCTGTTCTGTTCCACATGCCTGTCCTGGTGCCAGTGCCAGGCTGTTTGGATTATGGTGGCTTCATAACTTAATTGGGCATCTAACTAAAAGGCTTCTGCACAGCAAAAGAAACCAGCATCAAAGTGAAAAGGGAGCCCACTGCATGGGAAAACGTATTTGCAAATGATACATCTGATAAGGGGTTAATTAGCAAAATATATCAAGTATTCATACAACTCAACAAAAGGAAGACAATCCAATTAAAAAATGGGCAAAGGACCTAAATAGACACTTCTCCAAAGAGGACATACAGAAGGCCCAGAGACATGAAAACATGCTCACTGTCACTGACCATCAGAGAGATGCAAATTAAAACGACAGTGAGGTACCATCTCACACCTGCCAGAATGGCTACCATCAACAAATCCACAAACGACAAGTGCTGGTGAGGGTGCAAAGAAAAAGGAACCCTCTTGCACTGCTGGTGGGAATGCAGACTGGTGCAGCCGCTGTGGAGAACAGTATGAAGTTTTCTTTAAAAATTAAATATGGAACTGCCATTTGACCCAGTGCTCCCACTTCTAGGACTATATCCCAAGAAACCAGAAACACCAATCAGAAAGGATATAGGCACCCCTATGTTCATAGCAGCACAATTACAATAGCTAAGATTTGGAAACAGCCCATGTGCCCAGCAGGAGACGAGTGAATCAAAAAACTGTGGTGCATTTACACCAGGGAATACTATGCAGCTGTAAAAAAGAAGATTCTCTTACCCTTTAAGACAGCATGTGGGGGCCTGGAGAGCGTTGTGCTAAGTGAAATCGCCAGTCAGAGAAGACAAGTATCACATGGTCTCACTCATGTGTGGAATCTAATGAACAACATTATACGTTCTAAGCGCCAAAGGGACGGTTATTCGGCTTTAGACTATAGAGTTATTTTATTTTTAAGTTTTGGGGTTTTTTGCAAACACTAGTGCTAAGCCCTTCTCTGCTCCTAAACACAGAGTCGGTCCTGAGACTGCAAGCTGAGTGTGCTTGGATGACGGAACGATTTCTAGATGAAAGTCATCTATGTCTTAAAACTACCAACTTTAAAAAGATTTCATAACATTGGACAGATGCTTAAATTGAAGGAATGTTCCTGTGTCATCTTTACATCAATCCCTCACGACAGACAACATGCTGAGCACACTGACCCACGGAGGCCACACGGAGCCTCCTGCCTCTTTCTGGCTCGTTTCCCGAACGCCGGCTTTGCCATGGAAACTGCACAGAAAACAAGGCCGACTGAGGGCACACGCGTCGCTGTTCCCCGGGGACTGCAGGCGTTTCAAACCACCTAGAGACACACCCACGGATTCTTTGCAGCAAAGTGAGGGGCGTGAGCTCCGGGTAGGTCACCCCCACTTCCTGCAACGCCCTCTATTTGGGGTTGGGTAGCGCCACAGACGTACATCACACACACACACCTATTCATAGAGGAAACGGTTTTGTGAGCCCCGGGGTTCTATTCTTTGCTGTGATAAGAGCATGTAAGATACCAGAGAACAAAGTACCTTTGGCCACG
>NW_006298272.1:2013258-2013714 GCF_000327345.1 Myotis davidii
GTGACCCCATAACTCGGGGAGCCATGGGCGCTCTTGGGCCCTCCTGGATTCCCCCCAGCTCACCAAGGGTCCTCTATATGGGGCAGCCTTGCACATGCCACACACACACACACACACACACACACACACACACACAGAAATACATACACACGCACACACATATGCACATACACACACGCACACACAGAGCGATCTAAAAAACCAAGATGACCTCTAGGTCTACACACAGCCTGTGCCCTGGCCAGTTTGCTCAATGGACAGAGCGTAGGCCTGAGACTGAAGGGTCCTGCGTTTGATTGTGGTCAAGGGCACGAACCTTGATTGCAGGTTCGATCCCTGGCCCTGTTGGGGCGAGTGTGGAAAGCAACCAATTGATGCGTGATTTTCTCTCTCTCTCTCTCTCTCTCTCTCTCTCTCTCTCTCCCTCCCTCCCTCCCTCCCTTCTACTCTCTCTAA
>NW_006298272.1:2018306-2018689 GCF_000327345.1 Myotis davidii
GGGTAGCGCCACACACGTACATCACACACACGCACCGATTCATAGAGGAAACGGTTTTGTGAGCCCCCGGGGTTCTATTCTTTGCTGTGATAAGAGCATGTAAGATACCAGAGAACAAAGTACCTTTGGCCACGACAGGGTGGACGTCCGTCTGCGTGAAATCTCTGTAGGCCGGGATGGGGTGGAGTGTCTGCGGGTCACTGTTCACGCTCACTGCGGTCATTGCTGCGGCAGCCCTGCAGGGGCATAGGAGAGCTGGTCATCACCACGGAAGCCCTGCAGGGGGCGCAGCAGAGCAGGAGCCGGGCAGCCCGGGCTTCCACTGATGCCTGAGTGACTGAGTGTGGGGACTGGGAAGAGGTGCTCATTCCTGGGCTCTGTAG
>NW_006298272.1:2018951-2024394 GCF_000327345.1 Myotis davidii
TTGAGCCCTGGCCAGTGTAGCGCAGTGGGTAGAGTTTCGGCCCTCGAACCAAAGGGTGGTGGGTTCGATTCCTAGTCAAGGGCAGGTACCTGGGTTGCAGGCTCAAGCCCTAGCCCTGGTGAGGGGTGCATTTGGGAGGCAACCAATCAATGTGTCTCTTTCACATTGTTGTTTCTCTCTCCCTCTGCCCCTCCCTCCCTCCCTTCTACTCTCTCTAAAACCAATGGGAAAATGTCAGCAGCTGAGGATTAACAAAAATAAAAATAAAAGACTTAGAAAATAAATAAATGAATAAATGAATAAAAATAACCTGCGACTCCAACCTGTGCTCATCACTGTGTCCATGGTACTCCTCCTCCATCCCCCAGGTCCTCACCACTGGCGGAACCTCAGCTGAAAACGAGAGAGGAAATGCCATCCCTTGAATTTGAGCTCCTGCCAAATTCTGCTCGTTTCTATCAGACACTTTTTAAAAAGCACCTATTCAATAAGGTCATCACGATTCTCCCAATAGTGTTGCCTTTGTTACCCAGTGCGTGTCCTGAACTTGCTCACCATGTTACCGGCATCTCCCCTTGCTGTGAGCTCATCACATGGAAACCTGTGGCGATTGGAGGTCACTCAGAGGGCCCCGACCTGTTCGGGCTACTGCTCGGAAGAGAGTGTGACTCACCGACACCCGGAGAAGGAGGGGGACGAGGAGCCCGTCCCAGCGTCTTCCTCTCACTGGCCTGAAACCAGCCCAGAAAGGAGGTGGCGCCTTTTCCCCAAATTCCCTGCAATACCCCCCCACCCCCCCAAAATGGACCCAGAAACAAGTGTGTTATAATGTTATGGTCATAAGGAAACCCCTCTGATTATTGTGTGAAATGTTTGCTGTGTGAAGACCCCAATACTCTGTAATTTCCGAAATGCGGTGAACGCCCCACTATCCTGATGTGAATGCCTTGAGCCCTTAAAGCGTCAACACCCTGCTCCTAGCACAAGGCACACCGTCTGGCCCACACGGATAAGACACAAGTTGTTAACCACCGGCTATAGAAGCACCAGATTTTCTCCAGTGGACGTCTCCTGCCTGAGAGGTGGACTCCACGTCACTCCGTGAGACGAGCCCCTGATGACTGCTGTGCTGTGTGAGCCCGACCCAACTGCGGCCGCCTGTCTGTCTGTCTTCGTCGTCCGTCTTTCGGTGTGAACCGCCGGGTGGCCTTTGCCGGAGCCTAGGACCAACTAGGAATAGGTAAATAAACCCTGTGCGACTGCATACTATGTCTGTGTGTTGGGTCAGCTCCGCAGTCTGGACATGGAAGCACCAGGGGATAGGCCGTTATTGCTGACCCCGTCAGTGATGGCGAACCTATGACACGCGTGTCAGAGGTGACACGCGAACTCATTTTTTTTGGTTGATTTTTCTTTGTTAAATGGCATTTAAATATATAAAATAAATATCAAAAATATAAGTCTTTGTTTTACTATGACTGCAAATATCAAAAAATTTCTCTATGTGACACGGCACCAGAGTTAAGTTAGGGTTTTCCTAAATGCTGACACGCCGAGCTCAAAAGGTTCGCCATCACTGCACTAAATCTAGGCAGATAATTAACTAATTGGGGTATATTTGGGACAAAGTGGGATTCGGATAGATCAATAGAAGCAGTTTTAAACTTCAGAGTGCAGTGTTCACTTCTGATACATAAGATTGTGTAAATCAATCACTGAAGGGAAAAACCTGTAAAACGTGACATTGTCTTCATTTTCCACCACGAATGCCCAGGCGCCACGTCACCACGTCGCCACGTCACCACGTCACCACGTCACCATGTCACCACCCAGAGGAGCCTGAGCATCTTACCCGCTTTAGAGGCGAACAGGGCGCACCGTATACTGAGAAGGGAAACCTTCGTAAACGCACGCTGGGCACAAGCCAGCCGCCGCACGGGACAATCACAGGCGCGGCTCGCGCTGCGGGTTCCGCGTGAGGCTGTGGGCTCGGGCTGCCCCCCACGAGGCCAGGAGACACCTCGCAGCCCGCCTGGTCCTCGCGCGTCCTGAAGTGCCGGGATTGATCCGGCGGCTGATTTCCTCTCCGTGAAGGGCCCGTGGCACCTCCTGGTTTAATTCTCCTTTGAAGGTTCCTGATCTAGTGACTGTGCAGCCAGAGCTGCCTTTAATTGTAAGAGGTCTCACCGGCCACCAGCCTCCACCCCAGAGCCACGTGTCCTCATCTCTGCAAACAGCCGCTCGGCCCTGGGGGAGTGACTAGGGAGCCTCTGGGACAAGCAGGCGGTCGCCCTGGAAACCAGCAGGCCCCGAGGACAGAGCGAGTCTGCAGCACCCACTTCCCTGCGTGTCGGGAAGACCCAGGCTAAGGCTATGGAAGGTGCCCGTCCATTGCAGTCGGGCTTCCTGGGGACGGGGCCCAGGCGCGGTCCTGGCTCTCGTCTCATCATGTGGGCAGGTGTCCCTGGGGCTCAGACTCTCGCTTTGGAGAAACAAGGTTCGCCTGCTCCCTGGCTCATCACCTACTAAAGCTACTCCCCCCTGCAGGTTCCTCCACATCCCCAAAGCGGAGCGCCCGGCTTCCCCTCGTCCCCAGGAACTGAAGTAACTCCTGAATGCGTGCTCCTCGCTGCTACCAGGATTTGTCTTTCCCCCAACAATCCTGAGTAAATATTTTCCTTCCTCCCTCCTAACTCCCACCTGAATTAAAGTCGCTGCAAAATAAGACGGGGCTGCGTGACAGGAGGTCTGGTCCGGCTCCCACGCGGGAGTAAAGGAGGAGATAGGACCTCCCACTGCCTGGCCCGCCTGGCTCAGGGGCTGAGCATCGACCTAGGAACCAGGAGGCCACAGTTCAATTCCCGGTCAGGCCACAGGCCACAGGCTGGATCCCCAGTGCGGGGCATGCAGGAGGCAGACGATCCATGATTCTCTGTCATCACTGGTGTTTCTATCTCCCTTTCCCTCTCCCTTCCTCTCTGAAATCAATACAAAACTGTTTTAAAAACCAGGTGGACTGTGGTGTGTGACCTGGGTCCTGGTCCCAAGGAACTTCTTTGAAAACGGCTCTGGAAATTCTAGGTCAGATTCGGGGGAACTGCAGGGTCTGAGCTAAAAGGAGGCGCTTCCTTTCATTCTCACTCTTTTACATGGAAGGCAGGGGAGGATCCAAGAAGCCCCGTCCGGGAAAATGTGCCTCCCACAGGCTCTCCTCTCCCAGCCCCGTGGCCCATCTCCGTCCGTCATCTGCCGATTGGCATTCTCTCTCTCTCTCTCTCTCTCTCTCTCTCTCTCTCTCTCTCTCTTAGCGCAGCCATCACGGGCCCGGTCTATGACCTGCGATAAAGGCCTTACGACAGCTCCCGGGAATGCTGTCCACTGCACATCTCTCCAATCAGCCGTCACACCCATGACAACGACGGGAAAATGCCGGGGCCGAAACGCGCCGCCCCCACTTGTGAGGCACAGAGCGCCCGGTCCCCGCTGTCGGCCGTCTGCCCGCAACGGCGCTTTTCATGCGGAAAAAACAAATCAGACTTTCTGGCGACTTCCCGTGGCTCCTCCACTTGGCGGGAGAAAGTCATCGTTTCCACCTCTGTGAGCTGGGGAAGCAGGTGGAAACCAGGGCCCCGGGTCCCACAGACTAGGGCGCCCCTGGCAGGACCGGCCAGCCCTGCACAGCACCCACTGCAGCTCCACGGCCCTCCGTCCCAGAGCACTGGCCGTTCCCTCTGGGAATCTGTTATGATTCAGGTCTGTGCAGCACGTCCTTCCGGCTCCTTGACTGTGCGTCGCGAATCTGCACGCGGAGTTCGACCCAGGCCACAGAGCAGAGCCTGTCAACTTGGGACTCGGACTCAGAGAGGCAGCCTATAGTCAGGGCCCCCCCGGGGGGCTGCCACCACTTCCCTCTTGCTGCTCTGGGGCCGGCAGGAGAACACAGTGCCGCCCATGCTGTTAGCATAGTCCTCCAGCCCAGCCGGTGTGGTGCAGTGGTTGAGCATTGACCTGTGAACCAGGAGGTCACCGGCCAGGGCCAGGGCTGGGAGAGGTTTGTTAGAGAAGACACAGGGCGTGGGCGTGGCTTCCTCCCTCCCCATCATGGAGCCTGTGGGCACCGCCCTCCCTGTCACACTTCGTTTATCGCTCAGATCAGCTTCCCGGAGACAGGACACGTGTCCATGACTTTTACGTCACAGCCTGCATTGAGCTGTGACATTTCACTTCCTGTCCATCAGCAAACGCCTGGCTCCCCTACTCCATCTCAGGACTCCCAGGTCCCTGGGCAGAGCCGTGCCACCCACACCTCACTCGGCCTCGCTTCTAGGACACGCCTGGTTGTCCCACTGGCTTCACCTGAACGTTCTTATATTCACAGTCAGCACCCTCGGACAGGCAGGTAGCGGACCCTCCCTCTACCTGACAGCTCACAGGTAGCTTACTTCCCTCCCAAGTCCTACAGGCGTCCTTTCCGGGAGCCACCAAACGCACTGAGAGAGACACACAGGTGCGGTCGCCTTTAAAGGAAATGCTTCCTGTGCCAAGCCTGGCTGCCCAGGGAAACAGGCCCCAGGAAAACACTTGGGCATGAAAACAGTAAGAACGAGAATAACATGAACGTTCTCCTCTTAATCCTTCTCTCTTTTAAAAACCTGTCACCGTTTGAAGGCCTCCAGGATTGTGTATGCAAATTAGATCAGTAGCCAGAACTCAATAACCCCCGAGGGGCAGGGGGGCAGCCCTCTAGGAAAGGTGCGTTTGATGTCCGACTTAAAAGGTGGACGCAGGGCACTGAGAAGGTCAGGAGACGGCGGGTATCAGAGGGAAAAACTGGATCGGGCAGGACAGAGAGGCTCTGCCCAAGTCCAGCGAGCCGCAGGGCGGGGGCGGGGGCGGGGGCGCAGCATGAATGTGAGGGTGACCGACTGAGCAGTCTTTCCTCCAAACCAGCAGCCCCAGTGGAGGCCAGTGTTGCCGACCGCCATCACCACACTGTGCTCAGGCCTCTGGGACTCACTTATCCACTGGCTGCAAGTGTGGCCCCTAAAACAGCACCTCCCCATTCCCGCCCCATCCCCGGGTGACGGGCATGTCACTCTCTGTGTCTGCGTTGGGCGTTTCAGGATCTACCTGGAGCTGGTGTCACAGGGTTTGTGTTTCTCTGTCTGACTCATTTCATGCAGTACGATGTCCTCAAGATGCATCCGTGTTGTTGGAAATGGCAGGGTTTCCTTCTTCCTCACTGTGTGTGTGCATGTGTGGTGCATGTGTGTGTGCATGTGTGGTGGATGTGTGTGTGGTGCATGTGTGGGTGCATGTGTGGTGGATGTGTGGGTGCATGTGTGGTGGATGTGTGGGTGCATGTGTGGGTGCATGTGTATGGTGCATGTGTGGGTACATGTGTGGTGGATGTGTGGGTGCATGTGTGGTGGATGTGTGGGTG
>NW_006298272.1:2024503-2044005 GCF_000327345.1 Myotis davidii
TGGTGCATGTGTGGTGCATGTGTGGGTGCATCTCATCTACATCATCTCCTCACCATCATCTCATCCACATCATCTCATCCACATCATCTCCTCACCATCATCTCCTCACCATCATCTCCTCACCATTATCTCCTCACCATCATCTCATCCACATAATCTCCTCACCATCATCTCATCGCCATCATCTTGTCCACACCATCTCATCTCCTGATGCCTGAGGACAGTAACTGATGTCTGCAGACCCCAGGCCTGCACATAGTTCCCAGCCCCACCCCAGCCCCTTCCCCTTTATAGTCCCGTCCCCTGCATCTGCTGGGAGGCAGGATTTGATGCCTGTAAGCGCCCATCTTCTTGGTGGGCTGGCCTTCTCAGTAAATGACTTATAGGATTCAACCCCGCCTTCATGATAGGACACAGCGACAGGCAGCCCGAGCCCCTCCTGGGGTTTCCTGGTAACAATACTTCGTACTTACAACACGGCACCCCGAGCGCTGAAGCAGGCAGGATGCCTCTCCTGAGGACAAGAGCGGAAGGTGAGGGCTGTGACTGCCGGTTTTCACAAAGCAGATATTTCACCTGCAGACAGACAGGACAGCTGCTGCGAGCCAGGCCTTCCTCTACACAATGTGAGTAGTTGCCCCTGGTGACATGGGTGTATAATGAACAACACATGGGGAACTCTTTGTAGAGTTCTGCACACATGAGAGATGCAGTATAAATGGTAATTCTCTTTCTTTCTAGCAAGTATTTTTTAATATGTTTTTATTGATGTCAGAGAGGAAATGGGAGGGAGAGAGAGATAGGAACATCAGTGATGAGAGAGAATCATGGATCGGCTGCCTCCTGCACGCCCCCCACTGGAGCCTGCAACCCGACGTGTATCCTGGCCGGGAATCGAACCCTAACCTCCTGGTTTGGTCGATGCTGCACCCCTGAGCCACGCCAGCTGGCACCTGCTGATTATTTTCACCCACGAGGAACGGGGAGCTGTGGGATCCTCAGAGCACCAGCACGAGACTGTCCGTGCCTAACAAGGGCATCTTGGCCACAGGTACTGAGTGCGTATGAAACGTGCGAGACAGCGGCAGGTCCTGCCCTGTTCCCAGGGCGGTGAAGGTGTCCGGCGCAAACTCTCAGGCGAGTAAGCACTACATTTGGGAAAGTCAATCAACTGTGGGTTTTTTAAGGACCTAAGTAAACTATGAAATGAACAGCCATCCCCAGTATAGGGAATGTGAGGGAGACAGAAACCCTGTGACACTTTGAGAACCGAGACGAGACCAACTGCTTCAGACCAAAGAAGGAATGACCGGGAACCCAGCCCATTACAGACCATCCCTTGGGGCACCCAGCCTCTCAGGAGGAACACAACCCCATGGGGGGGGGGGGGCACACAGCCCCGGGGGGGGCACACAGCCTCTCAGGGGATACACAGCCCCATGGGGGGGCACACAGCCTCTCAGGGGACACACAGCCCCATGGGGGGGCACATAGCCTCTCAGGGGGCACACAGCTGGGGAGGCACATAGCTCCAGGGGGCAGCATTCACTCCTGGTCCCTCGGGAGGGTGGGTGAGCGGCTCTGCAGGCATTCCCGCGGTCGTAAAACTCTGAGAAGAGGAGGTTTTAGCGCGAATGCCTGGGACCAGCCATCAGGCCACCGAGTTCAAACGCTGACTCTGCAGGCCTCGCCGTGTGGCCCTGGAGAACTGAGCCAGCTCTCACTCACCACGTCGGTGGGAGGCAGCTTCAAATGCACTTAAAACCCCAAGATTTAAAGCCAGAAAGGGCCGTGGACTCGCGATGCCCACGTGCGATAGCATCCCGGCGCAGCCCGAGGATTAAGGTTCCAGGTAAGCCAGGATGTTCCTCCCAGTTATGTCTTCAGCTCACCAGCAACGCGAGAAAATAACAACATGTAAAATTAATGCCTCACAGACCGAGTCCCCGTGGTCACAGTAGTGGCACTATATACGCAGGATCTAACCAAGCCTCCCCATAGAGATTTTATGGGTTTTTGTTTTTGGTGAAATAAAAGAAAACAGAGGCTCAGAAAAGCTAAGGAACTTGCTGGAGACCTTTTGTCTGAAAGTAATGGAGCCTTCATGACAATCGTGCACGGGGAGGGTCCCTAGGCCTGGCCAGTGATCAGGGCCACTCTGTGGGGTGACTGGCGGGGCAATCAGGGGGCCTGCTGGCACCTGCCTTGGTTGGCCTGGGGTCTTCGGGCTGGGGGCAGCTCCTGCATTGAGGGTCTGCCCCCTGGTGGTCAGTGCACGTCATAGCGACCGGTCGTTCTGCCGTTTGGTTGGTTTGCATATTAGGCTTTTATTATATAGGATCAGGCACTCCGCTGTTGTTCAAATAAATTTTATTTCACATTCACCCACTTATCATGCGGGTCTGAGCGCCTGGGTGTTGTGTATTTCCTTTCATCCTGAAGAACTGCCTGCTGCTCCCACCCAGCATGCGTGGGCTCACCCTGCACCCCGTCCTCTTCCAGCTCATCTCCTCTTCATTTCCTCCTGAAGGAAATTCCATTGAGTGAAATAAATAGTAGGTTTCAGGGGTTTTGCTTTTTTCCTTTCAGCTCTTTGCATACGTCACTTGGCATCCATTGTCCCTGGTGACAAGTCATCCATCACTTTCATCGCTTTCTTTCGGATGAAACGTGTTGCTTTTCTCTGGCTGCTTTTTAAATTAAATCTTTTTTTTTCTTTTGCCAACAACAGGACTATGCTATGCCACGGCTGCTAATTCTTGCGTTTTGTATTTATATTGGTTTAGATATACAAGGTTGGGCAAAAGTAGGTTTACAGTTGTGAGTAGGCGAAACCCAGAGTGTATTCTGATATTATTACTTACTAATTATTGTGTTATTTTCCAGATGAACAGCTGTAAGTTCACATTTGCCCCAGCCTGTATTTATGTTTGGTGTTTATTATGGTTGGGCTTCTTGGCTTTATAAGTTGACTTTTGAAAATTAGTTCAGTATGATCCACCCAGTGTTATTCACAATATTTCCTCGGATTTCTCCCCCTGAGTGAGCCGGACCTGTAATCACACACACACACACAAGATCTACAATCACACACACACTTAACCCACAATCACACACACCCCAGGCCCACAATCACACACCCCCCAGGCCCACAATCACATACACCCCAGGCCCACAATCACAGATACACCAGACCCACAATCAGACACCCCAGACCCACAATCACACACACCCCAGGCCCACAATCACAGACACCCCAGACCCACAATCACAGACACCCCAGGCCCACAATCACAGACACCCCAGACCCACAATCACAGACACCCCAGGCCCACAATCACAGACACCCCAGGCCCACAGTCACAGACACACTAAACCCGCAATCACACACACGCTGACCGTCCCAGACCGTCCCACTGGCTCCTACGGCCCAAGTTCCCCACTATTTTCTTCCCCTTTCTCTGGGATCAGTTCTTTCCATCCGCTCGTGCTCAGCAGCATCCACCGTGACGTTCCCCCGCCCCCTGCAGGTCCTGTTCAGCTACTGGATGATCCGCCGTGGGGTTCCCACTTGGCTCTTTCTCACAGTTTTCCCGTCAGGAAAAGTCGCTAAGACATTAAAACGAGCCGACCAGCTGCCTGTGAAACTCGATGATGTGAGTCTATCAGCTTTGGATACTGACTCCCATAAGTTATGTCTTTTTCTACACACATTGAAGATCTCATGTGACAGTCTGCCTGTTCCTCGGAAAGAAAACAGATCAGCAAAGCTGCACGCACAGGCCTCTGTGGGTGGTCACGTGCTTTTCATTTTGTAGCCTCGACGGCCCGTCACACGGGACCCACTCGGCTCCCTCGACGGCCTGTCACACGGGACCCACTCGGCTCCTTCAATGGCCTGTCACACGGGACCCACTCGGCTCCTTCAATGGCCTGTCACACGGGACCCACTCGGCTCCTTCAATGGCCTGTCACACGGGACCCACTCGGCTCCTTCAATGGCCTGTCACACGGGACCCACTCGGCTCCTTCAATGGCCTGTCACACGGGACCCACTCGGCTCCTTCAATGGCCTGTCACACGGGACCCACTCGGCTCCTTCAATGGCCTGTCACACGGGACCCACTCGGCTCCCTCGACGGCCTGTCACACGGGACCCACTCCACTCCCTCGACGGCGTGTCACACGGGACCCACTCAACTCCTTCGATGACGTGTCACACGGGACCCACTCGGCTCCCTCGACGGCCTGTCACACGGGACCCACTCGGCTCCCTCGATGGCCTGTCACACGGGACCCACTCGGCTCCCTCGATGGCCTGTCACACGGGACCCACTCCACTCCCTCGACGGCGTGTCACACGGGACCCACTCGGCTCCCTCGACGGCGTGTCACACGGGATCCACTCGGCTCCCTCGATGGCCTGTCACACGGGACCCGCGAGCTTTGCTTACTGGCGTGAGGAGTGTCTGAGGGGGCTGTGAGTTTTTAAAGGCCTGATGCCTGATGCCGGATCCTGGTGGCGCTTGTGTCCCGCGGGAGTCAGACAGTGCCTCCCCCAGAGCAAGGCCCAGCCAGCACGTCCCGGACCCGCGTCCCAGACCCGCGTGACAGCCGTGCCGCCCACTGCCAACCCCGGGGAAGGCACAGACTCCGCGACACCGCGGTTCTCCGCCTGCTGAGGCCCAGGCAGCGCGCAGGGCAGAGCGGCTGCTCGGATCCCCACCCGGCCCTCGCTGTGCTTGGGAAGTTGGGTTCTGCTGCTGCGGCGCCTGTGGGGTCGGGGCGCCTGCTTATGTGTAGGGGGTGGCGACCCCAACATGAAGCGCAAAGCCCTCCCGCGGGGTAGGCACTGCCATGAGCCACCCACCCCAGAGGAGTCACCAAATCCCTGTTATCTGTCACTTACCGTCACGCACCGTCACTCGCCGTGCAGGGGGGCTCCCGGTGAATAATTCGGCGGACGGACCCGCACTCGCAGCGCTCGTCACTGAGTCCCGTTTGATTTGCGCCGGGAGCAACGCTCGCCTGAGGATGCTGTGATGTGAAGAGCTCCCACGCACCTGCTGCGGGTGAGAAGCCGCAAAGCCTGCTGGGAGCCGGAGCTAGACCCGGGCCCCTCAGTCATCGTAGACGCCCACAGACAGGGAGAGGCGGAGACCCCAGGATCCCACGGCGCCGACCTCCTTCCGACACCGCAGAGGTTGTGTTGTGTGGCTTCACTCTGCATCCGGACGCGGCTGAGAACCAGGGGGCGACGGTCAGAGAATCAGAGGAGCCAGAGCAGCAAACAGTGGGGAAAAGGATGGGGTGTGGATGGGGGGTGGGCAGGCTCCTCCGTGTGACTGACAGGGGTCCCACCTGGAGGGTGTGGATGGGGCGGGGGGGCAGGCTCCTCCGTGTGACTGACAGGGGTCCCACCTGGAGGGTGTGGATGGGGCGGGGGGGCAGGCTCCTCCGTGTGACTGACAGGGGTCCCACCTGGAGGGTGTGGATGGGGCGGGGGGGCAGGCTCCTCCGTGTGACTGACAGGGGTCCCACCTGGAGGGTGTGGATGGGGCGGGGGGGCAGGCTCCTCCGTGTGACTGACAGGGGTCCCACCTGGAGGGTGTGGATGGGGCGGGGGGGCAGGCTCCTCCGTGTGACTGACAGGGGTCCCACCTGGAGGGTGTGGATGGGGCGGGGGGGCAGGCTCCTCCGTGTGACTGACAGGGGTCCCACCTGGAGGGTGTGGATGGGGCGGGGGGGCAGGCTCCTCCGTGTGACTGACAGGGGTCCCACCTGGAGGGTGTGGATGGGGCGGGGGGGCAGGCTCCTCCGTGTGACTGACAGGGGTCCCACCTGGAGGGTGTGGATGGGGCGGGGGGGCAGGCTCCTCCGTGTGACTGACAGGGGTCCCACCTGGAGGGTGTGGATGGGGCGGGGGGGCAGGCTCCTCCGTGTGACTGACAGGGGTCCCACCTGGAGGGTGTGGATGGGGCGGGGGGGCAGGCTCCTCCGTGTGACTGACAGGGGTCCCACCTGGAGGGTGTGGATGGGGCGGGGGGGCAGGCTCCTCCGTGTGACTGACAGGGGTCCCACCTGGAGGGTGTGGATGGGGCGGGGGGGCAGGCTCCTCCGTGTGACTGACAGGGGTCCCACCTGGAGGGTGTGGATGGGGCGGGGGGGCAGGCTCCTCCGTGTGACTGACAGGGGTCCCACCTGGAGGGTGTGGATGGGGCGGGGGGGCAGGCTCCTCCGTGTGACTGACAGGGGTCCCACCTGGAGGGTGTGGATGGGGGGGGGACATGCAGGTGGGGGTGAGGGTAGATGGGAAATCTCTGTGCTTTTCCCTCAGTGTTGCTGTGAACATAACTGCTCTAAAATGTGCTACTTTTAAAAGGAGAGAACGATGAATTAGGCGGAAAGCGCAGTGTGCAAGGCCTTATGGATGAAGGCAGCCTTTCGGGTCCCGCTGGGCGTGGCTGAGCCCGGGATGGTGCCCAGGATCCCTGCGGAGGCGCCCAGCAGACCCGGTCCTGGCGGACGAGCGGCCAGTTCTGATGGAGAGGAGCTGCTCCCCGAGCCTGCGGCCCCAGCGGGTTGTCTCCTCTCGGATCCGGGGCTTCTCCACGCCGTCCGCACCCCCGGGGACACGTCGCCTTCACGTGACTTTTCATCCACGTCCAGTGGAAAGAACAGCCGCGCGTCTTTCTTCAGAGCTCTGCGCCCACACGTCTGCTTTTGTGCTCCGAGAAGGTTTCTCTGCCTTTAAAACCCCTGAAGAAATCGGGAAAACTCACTTGTGGGCCCCCCGTCCTCTGGGTCGTCAGGAACAGTGAGGACGCTGGCTGTGCTCACTGGGAGCCTCGTCATGTGAGGGGAACATAAAAACATCTTCATTTCTGGGCCTTCAGCCACTCGCACTGTTTACGTCGGAAAAGCTGGCTGTACCGTCTGCAAGAGGGAAGTGAACAAGATTCTATTAAAATATGTGAAACCAAAAGTCGGTCAGGGTAAAGAGCACAACTGCTTAACAGCATTACAAATAAGGGAACAGCTGGTGCGACTCGGTGGTTGAGCGTGAACCTAGGAACCAGGAGGTCACGGTTCGATTCCCATCAAGGGAATCCCCAGTGTGGGGCGTGCAGAGGCAGCCGATCCATGATTCTCTCTCAGCATTGATGCTTCTCTCTCTCTCTCTCTCTCTCCCTTTTCCTCTCTGACGTCAATGAAGATGTATAAAAAAGTAAAAGAGCAGGATCCTGCTAATGAAGTGTTCGCGCCGTGAGACGAAGGAGTAACATTCGTGCTGGAAGGGCTCCCGGATGCAGAAGCAGAAGCAGCAGGTGCAGGCGGAGCGGGGGCAGGGGGGGGGGGTGCCGTGAGATGCAGCAGTTCAGGCCCCACTCTGACCCCCTAACAGGTGACCTCAGCCCTGGGTGGACGCCCCTTCCCTCCTTGCCGCTCCTGGGGGTGGCCTTTCCTGCCTTAGCCTCTGCATCTCCTCACGCAGGTCTCCCCACAGGACCCGGTGGCCTGTCCACATCACGACTAGGCCCTGGGCGCTGGGGCCCTGGCTCTGGGGTGCGCCCCTCCTCCCACCCCCCAATTTCACAGACCCTGGGAAAGGCAGGCGGCCGCCCAGGCCCTGGCTTGGGTGTGTTCATTCTCCTCTCTCTCTCCCACCCTCCCTCCCTCTCTTCCACTCTCTCCGAAAATGAATGGAAAAAATACCCTCAGGTGAAGATTAACAACAAAAGTTCATTTCTGCTCTAGTGCAGCCAAATCTCCGGGCAGCTAAGACAATGCCACTTGGACTTGTGTGTAGTTTAATAGTATAAGGGAGACATCAGAGAAAATAAAATCGCAGGACTGCTAACTAAGAGGAAAGAGAATGTCTGGGTGAAACGACATCCACTGACAAGATTGGAACAGAAATTGCATAAAACTTCCCGCGCTGCGTCCAATGGCCTCACAGATGAATTCGACACAATCTGATAAGGAACAGATGGCCCCAAATTTCCACAGAACGAAAAGGCGCCCCTCCCTTAATGGGGGTGAGCTGTTTGCTGCTCAGAAACACTGCGAGGGTTTGAGGGTGGTTTTTATAAATAAACAGCGAACATCTGAAACCCAGATGCCTTCCTTCTCAGTGTGCGGAACTCAACTTGTCTGAGCTACTAGGGCAGCGGTTCTCAACCTTCCTCATGCCGCGACCCTTTAACCGGTTCCTCATGTTGTGGTGACCCAACCACAAAATTATTTTCGTTGCTACTTCACAACTATAATTTTGCTACTGTTATGAATCGTCATGTAAATATCTGATATGCAGGATGTATTTTCATTGTTACACATTGAACATAATTAAAGCATAGTGATTAATCACAAAAACAATCTGTAATTATATATGTGTTTTCCGATGGTCTTAGGCGACCCCTGTGAAAGGGTTGTTCGACCCCCAAAGGGGTCGCGACCCACAGGTTGAGAACCGCTGATCCAGAGAGACTAGAGGCAGTGAGGGGAGGGTCCGTGGGACAGGACTGCATCATGCAGCTCCCAACAGCCCCATGGATGTCAGGAGAGAAGGGGGACAGCGCGGAGGGGAGGGGACGGAAGGGGAGGGGGACGCACCAGGTGAGCTTGGGAACCTTGAAATTGATACCAGACAGAAAAGGGGGAACCGGCCATTTAGGAAAAGACACGGGGACATAAAATGAGGGAGGGTCCGGGTAGACAGCGGTGTGCACGGACAGAAGCTGCCAGCACTGATGAACCCCGAGACAGGCTCACGCGGGAGGGACGGGTCAGTGGGCGTGCCGGGCGGTTACTTTATCGTGACCACCCCACGGGGCGTCTCCCGCTCGTCTGCCTCCTGCTCACTCATCATGAGGCCGTGCATGCCTTCCACCCACAGGCCTGGCACCGTGAGGAGGGGAGGTTTGCGCTCCCGTGTGCGGGTGTGAGAATCTTGGGGTTCAGAGGCTGTGGGGGGACAGGCATGCCTGTGGCTAATGCTGGGCATCGTCCTGCACCTCCTCCCGCTTCTCTGAGAGCTCCAGGCCAGTCAGTCAGAACACCGCCTACTGCGGGGTCTGAGAACCGAGCTCACGGCCTCAGACGTTATCACATCCCCTCCCGGAGCAGCAGGCCTCAGGGCTGTGGCTCCCAGGTGGCTCCCCCCCAGGCTCAGGGTGTCATGAACGATCGAACCCCTGGATTCCTTCTGTTCTTGGCTCCCCCCAGTATTTGCAGACTAACTGCTACGTAGACATCACATCCCCTCAAGAGCGTCTGGGCAACGAGACTAGCCTGTCACCACCTGTCTTTGAAGAACAAGGAAGCCCTGGCTGGTTTGGCTCAGTGGATAGAGCATTGGCCTGTGGACTGAAGGGTCCCAGGTTTAATTCTGGTTAAGGGCACAGGCCCAGGTTGTGGGCTCAGTCCCCAGTAGGGGGCGTGCAGGAGGCAGCGGATCAATGATTCTCATCATCGATGTTGCTATCTCTCTCCCTCTCCTTTCCTCTCTGAAATTGATAAAAATGTATTTTAAAATAAAAAGGACAAATGTTCAGCATTGCCCTTCCGGTAGCAGGGCCCCCTCCATTTGTGCATGGCAGTGCTGGGCCCCTGTGACGGGGTGAGATGAATGTTTATCGCTCCTGGGAAACAGAATTCCTCTGTACACGGCTGGGTTGGGCGGGCAGACTCGGGGACAGAACTACGGATTTATTAGTAAAGAAGGAGGAAATGGATACTGAGTGAGTAACCATACTCCCTCTCGTTCTACAGAATTAGAACTTATGGTCTCAGGAGTTCGAAGACATTTGGGTGGAGAAGAGAGAAATCCATGAAAACTTCTCACATAAAATTTAAGATCCAGCGGGAGGCGTGAAGAAATGCCGTGCATGTTTCGCGTGTGGACTCGCTTTGAGTTCCACTCTGGCTCCCAGGGCACCTGCCGCGTCTCCTCTGCTGTGAGGGGCACTTCCTGGGGGTGAACGACGCACACGCAGGCCGACCCCACACCTTCGGGCTGGTCTCAGTGCAGGCACTCCCTGACCTGCCAAGGGAGACGGTGTTCAACCATCCCCTGCAGAGGAAGAAGTGAAGCAAGGGTCTGCCTCCGTCTGTCTGAGCTGCTGAAACAAAAGCCCCACAGACTGGCTGCTTCCCCCAGAAGAGAAGGTAATCCCTCAGGGTCGGGAGGCTGGGAGCCCAGGGCCACGGCGCTGGCAGATTCCAGGTCGGGTGAGAGCTTTCCCAGTCGGAGGCGCCACCTTCTCACTGTCCTCATGTAGCAAGAGCTCTGGGGTCTCTAGGCCCAAAACACGCCGGTTGCTTTCCCTGTTCAACACCTGAGTGTGTTTGTACATCCATTTGCTCAGCATGCAGCTAGTCCTTCATGTGTCCTGCAATTGAACCTTTTTATAAGGGCACTAACCCCTCCAGGGGGCGCACCCGCATGGTGTGATCACGACCCACAGGATCCACAGGCCCCGCCTCCACCACCATCACATGGGGCATTAGGATTTCCCCACGTGAATCTCGGTGGGCCACAGCCCAGCGATCGGCCCGCAGCCATGTCCATGCTCACGCCTCTCCCAGGTCTGTCATCACGGTGCCTGAAAGGCATGAGGATACAAGGTTTCATCTCCCAAATCAATTCACCTTCCCAGACCCAAACCCAGCCTGCCCGCCTGCCGTCCACCACCTCCAGACTCCTGCTCCCTCTCCTTCCTGGCCCTCTCCCGGGAACACACGGCTTTCTCCTCCACAGGACGGCTCTCCCTCATTTTCTTTTCTCTTTTTTAAAATATATTTTATAGTTTTTTTACAGAAAAGAAGGGAGAGGGATAGAGAGTTAGAAATATTGATGAGAGAGAAACATCGATCAGCTGCCTCTTGCACACCCCCGACTGGGGATATGCCCGCAACCAGGGTACATGCCCTTGACTGGAATCAAACCTGGGACCCTTCAGTCCACAGGCCGACGCTCTATCGACTGAGCCACACCAGTTAGGGCTCTCTCTCATTTTCTTACAATGTGGTGGCATCGTTTGGCCTCTGTCTTGCATCTACAATCCTCCTAACAGCATGCCGACCCCGTTAAAGAATTGTGCCCTTGCCCGGCAGTGTGGCTCAGTGGTTGAGCCTCAATCTATGAGCCAGGAGGTCACGGTTCCATTCCCAGTCAGAGCACGTGCCTGGGTTGTGGGCTCCATCCCCAGTGTGGGGTGTGCAGGAGGCAGCCAGTTAGTGATTCTCTCATCATTGAAGTTTCTCTTTCTCTCCATCTCCCTTCTTCTCTGCAATCAATAAAATACATTAAAAAAAAAAAAAGAATTGCCGCCCTCATTCCCTCCTGCCTTGTTGGCAGCAAACTGCAAGCCCAGTCCCAGCTGTGGACGCCGGGAGAGCCAGGCACCCTCTCCACCAGCCCTGAACGGAAGGAGTGGGCACATGACAGACCTTCTCCCCCGAGACGTAAACTCTTGGGGGGAAATGCTAGGACAGTGGAAGGGCTAGAGGTCGTTTCCCATGGCAGCTCCACCCCCGCAGCAACACGGCCACTCTCCCCGAGGCTCCCCGGCTGGGGGGCACCTCGGGCGCCTGACTCTGCATAACAGTCTCGGGGCTGCGCTTTGCCACGCCCGGGGCCCCAACTCCATGTCGGCACTGCTTCTGC
This sequence comes from Myotis davidii, assembly GCF_000327345.1. Taxonomy (NCBI): domain Eukaryota; kingdom Metazoa; phylum Chordata; class Mammalia; order Chiroptera; family Vespertilionidae; genus Myotis; species Myotis davidii. The sequence goes on from NW_006298272.1 coordinate 2,036,172, forward strand.
GCTTGAACCAAGAAAACAGGCCACAGGGAGGTGCTCTAACCTACAACCTGCACCAGGGCAGGGTTCGGTCACTGCCCTGTCGCTAACATATTACACGTATTCCAATCATACCATTATCCAATCATTTTTTTTTAAAAAAAATGTGAGATTCCTGAAGGTTAAAAATGTGTATTATCGATAATTTTAAGAAAGATTTACATAGAAAAAGCACAGCCTTTGGGATAAAAACACTGGGTTCCTTTCCTCCTTCATTCAATAGCAGCGTCATCGTGTATGAATTAATTAACACCTGTGGCCCTCAGTACCCTAATCTTAAGAGTTGGGTAATAACAGAAGCCCTGGTGTTATGAAGATTAAATGACAAGATATGTAACAGACTCGCTCTATGTGGGACTCGGCTACTTCTGAATGAATGAACATAAAAACAAACTCGTGTTGAACAGGGAAAGCAACCTGTGTGTTTGGGTCTGAGGTAAACAGAGCATCCTGACATGCCCCGGTGTATGTGTGGCTTTTCAGTTAGCAAAGTGCTTGTGCCTACAGTGTGTCACTCAATGACAACACGGCAGGAAGTCCGCTTGACAGATGAGAAAGTGCGGTCTAGGGAGGTTAAATGCCTCACCCGAGGCTCAGGGCAATAAAGAAGAGTCAGGCACCCAACTTTTATTGCCTTGTGCAGCTATTAAAATTTCCAGGACAGCAAGATATTTTTCTTCACCTAGAAAATGAGGTCTCTGAACGTAGAGGTCGTTTATGTTTATGTGTCATAGAAGGTACTCAATAACCATTAGACACGGGAAGGAATAAAATTTGAAATAAATCTGGTGACATGTCAGCGTGCTGGGTAAAGGCGCTAACTCTGGAACCAGGGCATCGGGGGAAATCCTGTCTTAACCTCCTACAAGCAGCGCCACCCTGGCCAAGTTACCCACCTGATTTGTGGTCCATTTTGTCATCAGGAAGGTGGAGATTACAACCACATCGATTATTTTAAAGTCATGGCTAATATATGCTTAGCGCCTAGACTAGGACTTGGAATATAATAAACACTCAGTAAGGGAGTTGTCACTATTCTACTGCTGCTACTAATCATTATGCCATCAGCATCCTCAATATCGACATCAACATCATCATCATTGTGATCATTGTCATCACCATCACCATCACCATCACCATCACCATCACCAGCGCCATCATCACCCAAGGAGCACAGGGTATGACTGCACAACCCCAAGGAGCAAAGGATCTGACTGCACAACCTCTAGGAGCCCAAGGTGTGACCGTACAACCTCTAGGAGCACAGGGTCTGACTGCACAAGCCCCAGGAGCAGAGGGCAGCCCTTAGCTCAGGTTGCCTCCTGCCCTGTCAGGGTCCTCATTCCGGGCAGCACCGGGCACCGATCCAGCTCCACAGCAATCAGCCCACCGTTTGCCTTCTTGATGCTGCCAGTGGGGTTCCCAGGGAGAGGCCTGGTCCCCGGGTGGAGATGGCTCCGTGGCTCCGTGTGAATAAAGTCGGAGGCAGGTAAGACGCCGCCTGTGAAGCTACGTGGAGCCCAAGATGAAGCAGAATCGAAGTTAAAACGGATGAGAGGGGAAAGGACACGCGACCTGCCTGAGGAGGAAGGCGAGGCGTCTGCAGCTTTTCCAGTGCCATCCCCGTGCCACTAGGGACCTTCCTCTGCGGAGACAGCAGCGCTCTGCTCAGCCAGCCCGGCCGCCGGACGCAGCTCCCGCCGGCTCAGAGGACAGGCCTCGCGGCCCGGTCACTCCAGTCCCAGCGGGTTTCCATTTTGCTCTCGACGCGACAACCCTGTGCTTGGAGCTCTCGTCCTGAAGCTGAGGGTCAGAATGCAAAATGCAGGCACAGACGCCCAGAGCCACGTCCCAGTGAACCAACCGCGTTTCCCTCCCTAAGGCGGCGCCCTTCTTCTCGCTACACTTTCCCGAGTCTCCGCATTTGGGCACGTTCCCATGTGGCGAGGCCGAGCGTCACCCAGATGAGAGAAATGCCTCTTTACAGACACAGAAGTGACGGAGGAAGGACAACCGGCCATTGTCTCCTCATTCCCCACATGTGCTGGAGGCCAGTGAGCATCTGTGGGGGCAACTCGCTCTAAGGGAGCAACTGGCACTGAAGGTATTTATGGCCTCGGACGGACTGGTATCGACGCTGTTCATTCATCTCGCCTGCGCAGAGCCACTGGCTCTCCCCGCGAGGAGAGAGGCATCCGCATTTTTAAAACCACCGTCTCCCCAACATGGACGGCACTCGGGGAACCTCCAAGGGCCACAACTAACGGTGGAATCTGCTGTCTGGAGGCCCGACCCCAGATGTCAGGGTGACTGCGCTTGCGAGAGGAGACCAGAACGAGGAGAAGTAGCTCCGTCAACTCCAAGAGGCCCCTGGCCTCGCTGCAAGTTTCTAAAGACCCATTTCCTACTAAATTACAGAGAACGGAGGTTCGAGACACTGTGAAAGTCTCGGGGGGGATGGTGAGTGGATAAAGCAAAGACGTGTGTTGCTGCCACATGACGAGATGCAGCAGCCACAGCTACTTAGACGTGTTACCTGACTTCCACCCGTTCGACGTCTCCTGTCAGGCTCAGATCGGCAGTAAGAGCGGGTGAGTGCAGTGTCCTCGGGCGGGGAAGGTGACTGCTGTTTCCCTGAAGGGACCCAGCCCACCTGGAAGACGGAGGTGCCATCTAAATGCCTCACCACAGGCCACAGAAACCGGGGCTCAGCCCTGGCGACCGGCACACATTCCGAGGAGATGCGCCCAGAGGCGTTGTCTCCAGGGGCGTGAGAGGCCACATGGAGCCTCATCTCCGGGCCTGTGGCTCGGCCGAGGATGGGCAGAGGTGGAGATGGAGTCCATGTTTACGGGGCGTCTCAGGGTGCCCCAATCCCAGTCCCCGCGGGAGAGCCTGCTTAACGCCCTCTTCTCTCTGGGATCTCTCATCATAACACTAAACCCATGTGGTTCACTGTCAGATAAGATTGTTTTTAAATAGATTTTCATTTCCCAAGGAAGTGAGAATGTTTGCCAGTCATTTAAATCCCCAGGAATCAACCAAAACCACACGAAGATGACCCACAAACACCAAGCCAGTGTGTTTTTTTAACAACAACGTTACCCTAAAGCAATACATTTTAAAATCATCTGATGTAAACATTTTTAAAGAAATCCTGTAGGCCTGGTAGATGTGGCTCGGTTGGTTGAGGGTCGTCCTGTACACGGAAGGGTCACCGTCTGATTCCCTGTCCGGCCCACGGACTTACCCCTGATGACGCCCACCCTGATCGCCGAGTGGGTGTACACTCCCCTCGAACACATTACTGACAAACATGAAATAACAGACCTGAGCCAACTTGTCAGAACAACTGATGTCCACGAGGGAAGACGTTCTCTGAAGAGCCATCCTCATAAACTGCGCGTGTGGCTGATGGGATAGACGTGAGCGGATACCCCTCCTTCCGCCCTGAGGCAGCAGAGGCTACGACAGCGGGTGACGTGATGGCGCAGCCCTGACTTAGAGCCACGCGGCCGACTCGGCGCCTTGTCAAGGGGTAGACAGAGAAGGCTTCAAAACTAGGGCTATTTCACCACGTTCAGAAAGATAACATGGTTTTGCTTAATTAATAAATTCAACAAATGAAATACATACATAAAAGAAAATACATTTTAATGAACAAATTCTCATCATGAAACACCATCCAGTGACTCCTGGTTGAGGGGCACCTGGCCGGGAGGCCTCACACTGCCCAGGTGTCAAAACAAACCAGCTGAGGACGCTCGTGGCCACAGGACGCGGAGGAGACTGACAACTACGCTCGGGGTGGTATTTCGGGTGGAATCCTGGGCAGAATGAAGAACACTGGTGAACGCTGGGAAACATGAAGAGTAGGGACTCAATTAGTAACAATGTGCCACCATTGCCCATTCATGGTGATGAATGCTGGTACAACGCAAGCTGTGCCGACAGGGGGAGCTAGTCGGATATATGGAACCCTCTGCACTATGGGGGCAGTTGTTGTGTAGATCTAAACCAATTTAAATAAAAATATTTAATACAGCTCTTCATTTCAAAGATTTTAAAATTTATTTTTATAAATATGTTTTTATTGACTTTTACAGAGAGAGGAAGGGAGAGAGGTAGATAGAAACATCATGGATCGGCTGCCTCCTGCACACCCCCTACTGGGGATGGAGCCTGCAACCCTGGCATGTGCCCTGACCCAGAATCGAACCGTGACCTCCTGGCTCATAGGTTGACGCTCAACCACTGAGCACAGCTGCCAGGCAAAGATTTTGAAGTTTCTTGTCAAGGTTACTATTTCCAGTGTGTAAATAAAACAAGCTTTTAGAGTAGACAGGCTGGCATCATTTTCTAAAACACAAATCATGGGAAAAAATGGATCCAATTTCAAATTTCTTTCCTAACTAATACCCCCTCCAATGCCTGTGCCCTGCCCACTGCGCTGGCTCTCAGACACACCGTAATGCGTGGCTACCCTGAGGGCTGGAGGTCGCCGGGGGCTTCCGATGAGCTCCCGCTCTTCTGTTTCGTTTCCATTTATTTTCTTGAATGCTCATGAGCACTGGCCTCGCTGGATTTATTTTCATCCCCTGGAGTCCTCCTGGGGCTATGTTTTCACCTCACTGTGTCATTCTCTGAGGGCCGGATGGTTAAAATTGGAGACCATGCAAACCCACTTTACCAGACACAGGAAAGTCAACGTGTGCCGCCACATCCAGCCCAGAGCCGCGGCACCCACAGCCTCCCCTGCTGTGGATCCCATTCTCGTCTCCATGCCACACTCCCACTGCCAGACACACGGCAGCCCGGCCGACTGAAGCATAGCAATCCCTCCTTTGGGAAACTGCTGTCGGAAACTGCTGTTTAAACGACTCTGCTATTCTTAGACAGCCCCTTGTTCTATAGGTCAACTCTGTTGTGTTTAGATAGTCCCTTATTCTGTAAAATAACTGTTTTAGTTTGAATAATAGAAAAAGATAAAAACTTAACTGTCTGATAACTATCTTGCAAGCTAGCTGTCTAATGTAATAGGCAAATACTGATCATAATTCCCATATTCTCAGGCCAAATGTTTGTTCATTACGTGTCCAAAGTTTCAAACTCTCTACAAAAATAACTCACACAGAGGCAAAAAGATCAAAAGGTATGAATAGAAAGAACTTCCTCTATGTTTTGGTTCAGAATTTGACAGAGGTACTCTGCTCTGAACATCACGAGCAATAAAGGTGACTCCTAACTAATTAGCTCATTAAGACATCTTGTCCAGCTCGCTGATTTACGATATAACATGATAACCAAGGAGGGCAAGGATGCCTTAATGAAAATAGTAAAAAAAATGTTTTATTGAAAATATAAACATAGGAAGTAAGTTATAACATTTCCTGCCTGTATTCATGGGACACCTGGTAGTATTTCTGTGCACTCTATCTTGGTGCCATTCTTCATACCCCTCATTTCCATCATGTGCTGTGATGACAGATAAATTCAAATCGTTCTTTTTAGACCAAGTGTGGCATCATCCGCAAACTCTAGCCTGAGTCTCAGGCTAAATCACTTCCCAGCATCCCTCTCTCCAGTACGTGTGAGGTCCATGTAGCACCAGAATAATTCAAAATTCATTGCACAGTGACTTCCCTGCCGACCTCATTCAGCAGCGACTGCGTTAAAGGACAGGGAGAGAAAGTGTGTGTGTGTGTGTGTGTGTGTGTGTGTGTGTGTGTGTGTTTACACACACAAGCCCTTGAGACTGCATTCAAATGGGAGATCAGAGATGGAAGACTGGACAGCCTTGAGTTACATAAGGAACTAATCTAAGAGGGATGGGAAGAGATTAACTAAATAATTTACAGACTTATATGTATGGCCCATGGACACAGACAATAGTGTGGTGAGGGCCGAGGTGGGAAAGGGAAAGAATAATTTGAAAGCCCCGTTTAGACATTGACACAAAAACTACGACAGGTTACCCTTCCACGGAACGTGTTATACGAGCGGGCGAAAGTCAGTGTCCAATTATTAATATTAATTATTAATAAATAGGGCAATGTTCTTGTCCTGTTTATTCATTGTTGTACTGTTTGTTCACATCACAAATATAAACGAACTTTCGCCCCCCCCATACAGTGTGTCTTGGGAATCTGATGGTTGGGGCTGGAACAGCTGTCCTGGTTGCCTCCAAGCAGTTGGGGTACCGAGACAGGAGGTGCCCCCGGGAGCCGCCAGCTCTGCTACCCACAGCCCCCCAACCTCCGAGAACTGGGGTCCATCCCTCAGGAAGCCCAGGTGGGGTTACTGCACTGGATCTGGGGAGGAAAAGGCTCCTTTCATTTAAATTTGGGGGCTTTTCTTTGTTTTGCTTGTTTCTGTCAGAGGAGAGCTGTCCCACTGTGTACGACCCTCCTGGCACATCCATGGGGCCCCTGCACGCCGGTCCCCGACACAATGCTCAGTGACCACCATCAAGCAGACAGCGCAGCTCATTGTTCTGAGGGGACACTGGAAACTCAGGCAATTCGCAGGCATCTAAGACGTACATGGCTAATATGCACGGTGTCCCCTCGGGAGGTCGACCAAGAGACCAGGAATTCGATCGCTCGCTATGACGTGTGCGGACCACTAGGGGGCGGCATGGAACATAGCAGGGGACCAGCAGTGGTGGTGGGGAGTTAAAAGAGCAAGGGAAAAAGGAGGTGGGGAGGCGGGGAGGCGGGGAACCTGATGGTCCCTGATCATTGGCCAGGACTAGGGACCCTACCTGTGCACGAATTTGTGCACCAGGCCTCTAGGTAGCTCATAAAGAAAGAAAAGAGTAAATCGGTGATAATTTAATGTGATTCTATGATCTTAAAACAGCCACTGTTTTCTCTTAACTTTCTTTTGTTAAATATGTCATCTTTCCTTGAGAACCTGTAGAAAAACACGTGAGGAGGCCTCCCCCTGTGCATGCCTCTGAAAGCAGTACATGTGACACAATCTCTAAATTTCATGTCAGCTGCAAGGGATGCATGAGGTCTGAAGTAACCTTTTAGTTTGTCTAGTTTATGACCCAGCAATTCCACTTCTGGGTCTTTATCTGAAGAAATCCAAAACACTAATCCGAAAAGATCCATGCAGCCCTATGCTCATGGGAGCATTATTTACAACAGCCACGATACGGGAGCAGCCAGGGGTCCATCCACAGGCAAGAGTGTGTTAAAGATAAAGAAGGAGTGTTACATATGTACAATGGAATATTCCTCGGCCATAGCATAGAATGAAACCGCTGTGACAGCATGGAGGGTGTTATGCTAAGTGAAGTCAGTCAGACAGAGAAAGGCAAATACCACGTGATTTCACTTGTGTGTGGAATCTATAAAACAAAACAAACAAAACAGAAACGAACTCATAGACACAGAGAACAAACTGATGGCTTCCAGAGGGGAGGGGAACCGCAGGGCTGAGTGAAAGGGTGAAGGGGTTAGGGAGCACAGATTGGCAGTTACAAAAATAGTCATGGGGATGCAAAGCACAGCACAGGGCATCCTATATAATAAAAGCCTAATATGCAAATTGTCCCCTCGGGCAGTCATTCAACTGGGAGTTCGACCAGGAGACCAGGAGTTCGACCGCTCACTATGACATGCACTGACCACCAGGGGGCGGCACAGAACATGGTGGGTTTCAGCGATGCGGCACTGGTAGCGGGTGGCAGTGGAGACACTGCCGGCCCCGATGGGCCCTGATGATAGCAGGACCGCAGTGGGATGGTGGAGCAGGTGAGCGGGCGGTGCCAGGCCAAGGGAGGTGCGCA
>NW_006298272.1:2047880-2048457 GCF_000327345.1 Myotis davidii
GCTTTTCTTTGTTTTGCTTGTTTCTGACAGAGGAGAGCTGTCCCACTGTGTACGACCCTCCTGGCACATCCATGGGGCCCCTGCACGCCGGTCCCCGACACAATGCTCAGTGACCACCATCAAGCAGACAGCGCAGCTCATTGTTCTGAGGGGACACTGGAAACTCAGGCAATTCGCAGGCATCTAAGACGTACATGGCTAATATGCACGGTGTCCCCTCGGGAGGTCGACCAAGAGACCAGGAATTCGATCGCTCGCTATGACGTGTGCGGACCACTAGGGGGCGGCATGGAACATAGCAGGGGACCAGCAGTGGTGGTGGGGAGTTAAAAGAGCAAGGGAAAAAGGAGGTGGGGAGGCGGGGAGGCGGGGAACCTGATGGTCCCTGATCATTGGCCAGGACTAGGGACCCTACCTGTGCACGAATTTGTGCACCAGGCCTCTAGGTAGCTCATAAAGAAAGAATAGAGTAAATCGGTGATAATTTAATGTGATTCTATGATCTTAAAACAGCCACTGTTTTCTCTTAACTTTCTTTTGTTAAATATGTCATCTTTCCTTGAGAACCTGTAGAAAA
>NW_006298272.1:2048880-2052614 GCF_000327345.1 Myotis davidii
TCATTCAACTGGTAGTTCGACCAGGAGACCAGTAGTTCGACCGCTCACTATGACATGCACTGACCACCAGGGGGCGGCACAGAACATGGTGGGTTTCAGCGATGCGGCACTGGTAGCGGGTGGCAGTGGAGACACTGCCGGCCCCGATGGGCCCTGATGATAGCAGGACCGCAGTGGGATGGTGGAGCAGGTGAGCGGGCGGTGCCAGGCCAAGGGAGGTGCGCATCTGTGCATGCATTTCCTGCACCAGGCCTCTAGTAGAGTCAGAACTATTTATGTTGCCAGGTGGGTATAAGACTTACCGGGGGGATCACTTCGTAAGTTATATAAATACCTAACCACCATGCTGTACACCCAAACTAACAGAATATGGAATGTCCACTGCAACACAAAATAAATAAATATGAAATAGCCCTGGCTGGTTTGGCTCAGTGGATAGAGCGTCAGCCTGTGGACTGAAGGGTCCTGGATTTGATTCCTGGTCAGGCCACATGCCCAGGTTGTGGGCTCAATCCCAGTAGGGGGCATGCAGGAGGCAGCCAATCCGTGATTCTCTCTCATCAGGATGTGTCTATCTCTCTCTCCCTTCTTCCCTTAAATCAATAAAAATATATAAATGAAGGAAGGAAGGAAGGAAGGAAGGAAGGAAGGAAGGAAGGAAGGAAGGGTGCTTCCTATTCACCATGGCCTTGTAGTGAGGCTATTGTTTATGAACTAATTTCCTAAATGAAATAGCAGCTGGGAGAACCGGCCGCACTTCCCCAGCAGGAACACGGGGCTGCCTGTGCTGCCACGTCTGAGGTGAGCTGATGTCGCTGACCTTGAGACAGCTGTGAGCTTAGGGCTCCCTGGTGAGGAGGCAGGACTGGAGCAATGTAAACACAGGTGCAAACGCAAACACATTTCATTCACTAACTGCTGTGATCAAGGCACAACCCGTAGACCATTCGTCTTGGAAAAAGGATCCATGTACAGAATCAATCGATTCGTGGACGTCTACAAAGACAGGAAGCTACCACCACCACGTAAGCACCTTAGAGCTACACCGTGACCTTCAGTGAGTGAACGGCTACTTTTCTACTCAATTCATTTGTTTATAAAGAAGCAGGGGCTGATGCGGCTCAGTGATTGAGCGTTGACCTATGAACCAGGGGGTCACAGCTCTAGTCCCGGTCAGGGTACATGCCCGGGTTGTGGGTTCGGTCCTCCATGTGGGGTGTGCGGGAGGCAGCCAATCAATGACTCTATGTCATTGTGAAGGCAGGCTGGTTGCAGTCTTTGCCTAAATGCTTGGCAAAAGTTCCAAAATTTTAACTGACCTTATGATTTTTATATTTAACATTTCCCCTGTTATTATGAGGACGGAGATGACCTCAAATGGGTTTTTGTTTGTGGAAACTGCTTTTAGGTTTTTGAGAAATTGGTGGTGTGAGAAAGAGATAACGGTGCTGGCAAAGCAGCATCTCTCCCTCCTGCTGGCTTAGCTGACTGAAAGGCCGTGCTCAACAGCCCAGTAAATCCTCGGGCCATTCGAGATTCACGCATAAAGCAACATTGCTGTGAATTTTCTGGAACAGCCTGGAAAGTTCAGGAAAATGGGAAACATATTGACTTGAACACAACTTCCATCAGTTCTTGCAATGACGGTGACATCGCGTCCCACCCGCGCCTCTCACTCGAACGGTCGGAGTCTCTCCTGCTCAGAGTACAGGAAGCTCTGCGGCCCGTTTGCCAAAGGGCGCCTCTCTGAGAAGCAGCGACCGCAGTCCAACGCCCGTGAAAGCTAATGTTAAATTGTGCCTCGGACGTGACAAAGTTATCATCACCTTCTCAGAGCCCCTAATCTCTAAGCGGCCGCTGCAGCGTGTGCTGCGGGATAGCTGGGAGGCAGGACAGGAATTCACAGCTCCGGGCTCTGCACTGAAGTCGGGGTTTACTATGGCCTCTAACAGCCCAGCCTCATCCCCTGACCTCGAGCGTTCACAGCAGCGGGAACCTGTCCCGGATGTGCTGGCTATAGGCGCATGTTTGAAAATCACGGAAATACAAGAGTGATGGGCAGACGTCCTATGGACGTGCCTATATGATGTGGACATGTGTGTAGCACACAATGTATCCCGTCTGTAACTTGCACGTCCAATATCGGTCTCTGTCTGGATCATAGCAAAGAACAAAAGAAGAAAACCACAAAATAAAAACTTCTGAGCGACCTCCTCAGTCACCATCGCACACACAGGGAAGACAGACAGCATGAGCCCAGGGTTCCCGGCTGGCCCCTGGGCAGGCGCCCGGCAGACAGGAGCTGCCCCGCGTGCACCAGGCAGCAGCTTTCAGGCCCCCTCCTGCCCACCACGGAGAGTGTCTTCGCTGCCAGTGGGAGGCACCCCCTACAACAAACAGAGAGAAAAGCGAAGATGCGTGCAGGCGGCTGATTTACTGCTGGGCTGGCGCTCCTGGAGGAAGGCCTGTAACTCATCCCCGCCTTGAGGAGACATGTGGGAAAGAAGGGAGAGCCCAGGCAGTCGTTTGCATAGAAGCAGAGACGCAGGTGAGAGATGGATGCCCGGCCACTGATCTATTTCCTCTGTGTTCCCGCTTGACAGATGGCAGCTAACTGCGTTTCCCTTTCTCTCCTTTGCATGTGTCATTACACATAAATAAACCCTAAGAAAAGGCGTACATATACATACACATACATACACATTGCCATGTATGTACAATATGCACACATATATCAAATATATATATGTAACATATACTAACATGGAATATATAACTGGTTTTACAATGAGAACATTTGTGCTTTGTAAACAAGAAGGTAAATAGACAAATATCTATCTATATATATAAAAGCGTAATATGCAAATTGACCAGACGGTGGAACGACCAGTTGCTATGATGCACACTGATCACCGGGGGGGGCAGACGCTCGGTGCAGGAGCTGTACCCAGTCTGCAGGCCCTGATCGCCTGATGGGGAACGAGGAACCAGGAGTGGGTGGTGGCAGACACAGGAGGTGCCAGGCCAAAGAGAGTGCAAGCAAGTGGGGCCCCAGTCACCCTGCCAGTCACCCCACACACAGAGGGCGACCAGCATCAGTGGTGGGGGCCAGGGTCGGCTGCCGGCAGCGGGGAAGATCAGCCCTGATCACAGGCCAGGCCTAGGGATCCTACCCATGCATGAATTTCGTGCATTGTGCCGCTAGTGTTTTACATAAATAAACATTTATTTATACAAAAAAAAGAAAATAGATAATATATAGAAATAAATGCATGAATGAAATATATTTTAAATGCTTATATATTAAAATATGCATTTATATATACTTTAAAATAAATCATAAGTATATATTAAAGATATGTTTATTTATATATAAACATATGTATTAACTTTGTCACAATGACCCAATGAGAAAATATTATGTGTGAGTGCTTTGCACACACGTGTATGTATGTGTATGTGTGTGCAAGTGTGTATGTGTGCATGTGTACGTGTGTATTTGTATGATTGTGTGTATGTGTGTGTATTTGTATGCATATGCGTGTATCAACATTTGTATGTGTGTGTGCATGTGTGTGTGTGTCTGTCTGTACAAAGAGCTTTTTACATAATATTCTCTTATCGGGTCACTGTAACCAGCTTTAAGGAAAACATTCACTATTATGATAAGGAAGCCAGTGATCTTTCCTGGGACCAGCTTTCCCCCTCCCGCCCCCGCCCCCCGCCCGCAGCCC
>NW_006298272.1:2052668-2096849 GCF_000327345.1 Myotis davidii
CACCCCAGACCACGGGATTGGGGAGTTTGGCTGAAGATGCTCATCATCACCATGAAGGAGAAAATGGCAAAGGTTGTAGGAGCTCCATGTCAGGAGTGAGGGCTGGAGACCCGACATGAGCAGGACCAGGGAGAGGCCACCAGGTCTTACAGACAGAGGGAACTGGAGCCCACACAGCCCCCGGCCTCACCACACCTCACAGCCCTTCCACACACAGACTGGGGAGCAAGGGGGGGGGCAGGGGTCTGCTGCTAACTCCTCTTCTGTTGGCACCAGGCGGGTCTCAGAATATAGCAAACAATACAATGAAGGCTAGGTCAGCCTGGCCGGTGTGGTTCAGTGGTTGAGCATCAACCTATGAGCCAGGAGGTCATGGTTCAATTCCAGGTCAGGGCACATGCCTGGGTTGTGGGCTCCATCCCAGTAGGGGGCGTATAGGAGGCAGATGATCCATGATTCTCTCTCATCATGGATGTTTCTATCTTTCTCTCTCCCTCTCCCTTCTTCTCTGAAATCAATAAAAATACTAGAGGCCTGCTGGGGTCCCTCGGCCTGGCCTGTGAGATTGAGCTGAAACCGGCTTCCTGACACCCCCTGAAGGGTCCTGGATTGTGAGAGGGCACAGGACAGGCCGAGGGACCACACCGATGCACGATCGTGGTCGGGGAGGGACTGCGGGAGGGCTCCAGGGGGTGCCCGGCCCACCAGACACTTAGCATATTAGGCTTTTATTATATAGGCCTAGAGGCCTGGTACATGAATTTGTGGACAGGTGGGACCCAGCCACCCCGCCCCAGGCAGGGGCTGTGGGCGGTTGGCTGGCCAGTCCCACCCCCTGGTCGAACTCCTGGTCAAGGGGACAATGTGCATATTAGGCTTTTATTATATAGGATATTAAGCAAACAAACATGAAGGCTACAATAAAAATTTCTCCACAGACCTCGATGGGACGCTTTCAGAGGTATCGATGGCACCCAGACATTCAACTGAACTCTTCCTACAAGAGAACAGGAAACGGGAATTCTCCCACAGACAGACAGCCCCCCGAGACCAGGCACCGCATGTATCTTGCTCAAGGCCGCACCTCCATCACATGTACAGTGCCTGGCCTCCTGTAGTGGCTTCATGCATATCTTTTGGACGATAAGACGTGACGAGAAGAAAATTAAGAAGCAGTACATCCAACAACAATGTATGAAAGGGGAGCAAAGCTCGGAAAGGAAATCCCCTTATTAAACAGCCACATGAGGTGGGAAGGGAAAGGGGATGAGCCGATAAACAAAGACGCCGTGCTCTCTCCCCTCTGGCTCCCCCGCCGACCCAGAGCTCGGGGTACAGTCAGGCTAGACTCTGCCTGGAAAATTTATCTGAAAATGCCCCAGGGAAACCCCACAGAAGAACGGGCAGAGCACGGCCTGTGAGGGAGGCTGTGATGAGCGGCCGCTGGCCTGCTGCAGACGGTCCCTGACCGTGGTGAACTGGGGAAGGCAGGCGGCGAGGTTGGCTGGGATGCTGGCCGCCTGCTGTATGCGGTAGAGCTGTTTGCTCTGCTAAGTAAGAGCTAGTCAAAGGGTAGATATTCATCTTCTCTGAACAAAAACACCCCTGCTCCCTTAAGCAATATGGTGACAGATAATATGACAAACGTAAAGAACAAATACAAACCGGACAAGCACATTAGCTGATAACAGCAGAGGCGGGAGAGCATCCTTTCGAAAAGGGCGCTTGCTTCGCGTCCATTGCTTTCGTCGCGTCCATCGCTTTCGTCACGTTTTCCTGAAAGATCGAAGACGCTGCCTAGATTCCCTAAGAGATGCAGCTGTGATCTACGCGCTGACACTGCCGGTAACTACACTTCCTGAGGAGTGCACAGGACGAGGTGCAGACGACGTGGGAAGGTTAGACCGAATAAACTGATGTAACTGCCTGAGCCAAGTACTCAGAGGCCACTTTAACGTCTCTGCTGAGACTAATAGGAGTTGTACGTCCTGACTCCTCCACGGACACTCCTAGACACCACTGGCGAGACCGCCCTCCATTCACCCACGGCTTCTAGAGAAATCACCCCTTTAGCAAGATGGGAGCACTTCGCCTCACATGATTCCAGTGAAAACTGTGCAAAAATTTTAAGTGTCTTATGACAGTGCAATTTCTAGTGTGTGAGGCAGCGTTAATCTAGTTCATGAATGAAAATAATTCAAACAAAATGTCCCACTTACGACGCACATTCTCCTGGCTTCTCACCACTCTTGACTCTCACTGACGGGACTCAGCGCGGAAATAGTCCTGAGCTCTGAAATGCCCACATCAGCTAGGAGTCAGCGTGCGGGGAAACTCTTAGAGTGTCATCTCATTTCTATGACGATGCATACAGCTCAATTCTAGAAATTTCTCCCCAACGTCAACAAAGCCAACTGCTCGCTGCGTCTGGAGAGGCCTGGCTGCCAAGCGCTCTCAGCAAGTCCTGCCTCTTCCCCAGCAATGCCCAGGGCAGGTGGGTTTCCTGCTGCTGCTGACTCGCCCGCAGGACACAGGGGAAGTGAGGCTGATAACACTGCCCTGTTATCCCACTGACTGTCCCGCAGGCCCCGCCCTGGTGTGGGGGGGGTGGTGGGGGGAGTCTGACAAAAGCTACCACCTGGGCAGCGCTGAGCCCGCTCTGGGAGCGAGAGGCCTGTGGGGTCAGCCCCTGCGGCCTGGGCTGACATGACTGCGGGAGGACCTGCTGCTCTCGGGCTGTGTCTGGTGGGAAGTAGCCCTGCACCACTGAAGGCCAGGCTGCCTGCAGGACGCCTGTCCGCGTGGGGTCTGCGGGCTGCACTCCCTCCTCCGGAGCGGGAACAGCTTCGCAGGGTGAGCTCTTTCGTATATCGCGGCGGAGTTCAGCTCTCCTGCTTTCAAACCCAGAGAGCCCTGGCCGGGCCGCTCAGTGGGTTACAGCGTCGTCCCAATCCACCAGGGTTGCGGGTTCGATCCCTGGTCAGGGCACAGGCAAGGGTCAACTGATAAATGCCTACAGAAGTGGAACGACAAATCTCTCTCCCTAAAAGTCAATCAATAAAAAGTCAAACATAGATAAATACCCAGAGAATTGTTTCTTTATTTCCATGCACTTATCATCGTGTGTTGAAGATGCACAATCCCTAGGGGAGAGTGTTCAGAGAAGGTGTGGTTCTGATTCACTTCCCACCCCCATGAGGCCTGACAGTGAGCGTCACATGCAACAGGCGCTCCTCCGTTCTGTTCCAGGAGCTCAGACGTGACTCACAGCCTTAGAGATCGAGGGCCCAAGCCTGACTCTCGTCCAGCTTGCACAGATACTCAGTGCCGTGCGCCTTTCACCACTGACCCCCTTAGGGAGTCTTATAACATGCGAGCAGCGGCCTTGGCGGGCGTGGTCTCCTGACAATCTATGAGCAGCGCTCACTCTCCGAGATCCCCTGTCTGTTCAAAGCAATGGAATATAAATAGCTGTGATTTCTAGATGTTTTGCTGGGGAAAAGTACAATTTTTTTAATTCAGAAAGCAGGACGTGACACCACAAAGCACGATGTTCGGAGAGTGCACATATAACAACGGCACAGAAAAGGCCGCGAGCTCAGGAGGGGCCAGGGCCGCGAAGACCCGCTGACATACTCCTGCCCCGTCCGCAGGCCGCGGAGACGTGCCCGGAGGCTCACTCATGCCTTCGCTCTCACAGCTCTCAGTCCCTCTGATCCCAACATTCCCAGCCCCTCAGATGCCCCCTTCCCAGCCCCAAGGACAGCGCCTCCCAAGAAAAACCCTTCATGAACATTACTGGCCTGAACCGCCCTGGGAGCGCCAGGCAAAATAAACAGATAAAGTGATTGTAAAACTAACCTGATCATGTCCTTGACCCAATAGATGATTTTCAGTCATTGATCATCCTTCGCATGAACAGTTCTGACCAGAATAATAACAGAAACACGCCGGCCGCTGCAGCACGTGGTCCTCCAGGCTCGGTGAGAAACCCAGGCTGCAGGAAGCTCTGAGGGGTGTCCATGGTGGGGGGAGAGGTGTCCTTGAGGGGAGGGAGGGGGATGGGGGCAAGGGGGTAGCCTGCCACCTGGTCAGTGAGGGCCAGGCTCTCTGTAGCCGGGATCTCTCCTCCTCCTCCAGACCCGGCGTCCTGAGTTTAGTCACTGGATACAAAGACGCCTGCAGCTAGAAATCAGCTACATGATGGCCACACCAGGAAGGAGTCCGAGATGCGTGGACGAAGGGGATGACCAGAGAGGAGAGAAAACAGCTGGGTGGAAGCCACGCTGTCAGGGATGCAGAAATGACCCTCTTCTCCTCATGATGCGTCTTAACGTCTGTCCTGGGAGAGACTCTCCTAAATCTTTGCCAAGCTCCTCGGAACGAAGCCCTCGTCATTCACGTCTGGGTCCAGAACAGAAGTATCTGCTCCTTAGAGGTAGGTGTTTCCCCTTGAAATCGTCCAACAATGTTAACCCCTTGCCTGGCCTGCGAGCTCCGTGTAGCATCGACCTATGAACCAGGAGGTCATGGTTCGATTCTGGCTCAGGGCACAGGCCCGGGTTGTGGGCTCCATCCCCAGTGCAGGGCGTGCAGGAGGCAGCTGACCCATGATTCTCCCTCAGCATGGATGTTTCTCTCTCTCTCTCTCCCTCTCCCTTCCTCTCTGAAATCAATAAAAACATATTAAAAAGATTAACCTTTATCGGATGTAACGTTGGCAAATACGTTCTCCCAGACAGTGGATTCTCTTTCCTGTTGTTGACGGTTTCTCTTGCTTTGTAGACGCTTTTTCTTTTGATTTAGTCCCATTTGTTTATTTCCCCTTTGGCTTCCTTTGTCCTAGGAGATGTGTCGGCTCACATATTGCTATGGTTTCTTCTAGGACTTTTATGGTCTCGCCTCTTAAATGTAAGTCTTTTATCCATTTTGAGTTGACTCCTGGGTACGGTGTGAGTGGGTGGTCTAGTTCCATTATCTTTTTTTTCTTGCATGAACCTGTCCGATTCTCCCAGCACCATTTATGGAGGAGACAGTCTCTGCTCTAAGGTATGCTTTTGCCTCCTTTGTCAGATAAAGCCCAGGCTCAGCCAGAGAGGCCTCCGGCCCGGCCAGCATCGCTCAGGGGCTGAGCGTCCAGCTGTGAACCCAGGAGGTCAGGTTCGATTCTGGCTCAGGGCACAGGCCCGGGTTGTGGGCTCCATCCCCAGTGCAGGGCGTGCAGGAGGCAGCTGACCCATGATTCTCCCTCAGCATGGATGTTTCTCTCTCTCTCTCCCTCTCCCTTCCTCTCTGAAATCAATAAAAACATATTAAAAAGATTAACCTTTATCGGATGTAACGTTGGCAAATACGTTCTCCCAGACAGTGGATTCTCTTTCCTGTTGTTGACGGTTTCTCTTGCTTTGTAGACGCTTTTTCTTTTGATTTAGTCCCATTTGTTTATTTCCCCTTTGGCTTCCTTTGTCCTAGGAGATGTGTCAGCTCACATATTGCTATGGTTTCTTCTAGGACTTTTATGGTCTCGCCTCTTAAATGTAAGTCTTTTATCCATTTTGAGTTGACTCCTGGGTACGGTGTGAGTGGGTGGTCTAGTTCCATTATCTTTTTTTTCTTGCATGAACCTGTCCGATTCTCCCAGCACCATTTATGGAGGAGACAGTCTCTGCTCTAAGGTATGCTTTTGCCTCCTTTGTCAGATAAAGCCCTTTCTTCAATCTTTATATCTTTGAACAGTTGACTTATTAACATTCATGATCCTCATGAGACAAGCGGCAGCTCTGTCCCTGTCAACACGTCCCACAGGTGCACGCTTGTCAGAACCCGTGGGAGACATGTCTGCGGGCGCTTGCTTGACCCACACCTGGGCTCCGGCGCTGCCCAGCCCCCACCTCGCCTGCTGAGCCCACCTGCCCTCTCCGGGGACCCCACACTCTGAGGCCAATGCTCCCTGTCCTCCTCCAGGCTGGTCAGAGCGACTCCCCCAGTTCCCCTCTCGCCAGCTCCACCATAAAGCTGCCCTTGCCGTGACTTGGGAGCATATGGTCGCTGTCTCCGTAGCCGGCAGATGTCGGGGAGTGAGCGGCCCCGGAGGACTGTGCCGAGCAGTTGGCGCCTCCCTGGACATGGTCCAGCGCTCCTCTCGGCTGCAGGAGCTCCCGGGGGGCCCAGCAGATGGGCAGGTGCTGCTGCCTGTGCCGTGAGCATCCTGTGTCCCTCCCCTGACACCATCTATTTCACTCACGGACGGCACAGCACCCCGAGTGAAAGGACTCCCCCGCAGGGTCAGAGGGGTGCCTGCGTGACCTTCTCAACAGGCTGCACGAGACGCAAAGGGAGATGCTATCCTGTCATTACACTGAATCGGGGTTTTGAGGTTAGAAGGAAAAACACACAATTAAAATCCAATGTCGAAATTTTAAATTATGTCACATGTGCCTAATGGTATTAAAGTTTATGTTGGCTATTTCCTCACCATGAGAATTCATAGGATACAATACACTGAGATTTTAATGGAGCAATGGAATTCTGATGTCCCTCCAAATGCCTTAACCGTCCTGGTGCGCTCTTGTTTAAACTGATCTTCACGGCGTCAGGTGGCCTGTCCATCATCCGCCTGCAGGGCAGCTTCCCTCTGAGACTCTGAAGTCTCGTCCCAGCTACCCCTCTTACCCTCCCACACACAGAGCCTTCTACACACACACACACACACACACACACCTCTAGGACACACTACACAGGCTGGCATAACGCTGACACAAGGACAGATGCCAAGGACCCTGTGCCACATTTTGTAGGCAGAGTATTTCCACCCACACGTATGACTTGATCCACGCTTGCTGATTTGCCAAGATTCAACAGACTCATTTAGCTCATTAGCTCAGTGGTTGAGCATTAACCTATGAACCAGGAGGTCAAGGTTCGATTCCCGGTCAAGGGCATGTGCCCGGGTCATGGGGTCCATCCCCAGTAGGGAGTGTGCAGGAGGCCGCTGATCCATGCATCTCTCTCATCATTGATGTTTCTCGCTCTCTCCCTCTCCCTTCCTCTCTGACATCAATAAAAACATATTTTTTTAAAAAAGAAATGAGAATTCTTGAGTGTGACGAGCACCCAGCAATTCTCTAACTGTAGGAGCAGGAACAGCCTCGCTCTGGGTGAGGGTGAGCCCCACTGAGAGGCCCAGCATCCCAGGCAACACCTCCTGCCTCAGAACAAAGGCCGCCACTGGGATGGGAAGAGCTTCGCTTCCTCCCTGAGCAGCTAAGACTGGTTTCTCTGAGGTCCTCGTTCTCACACACAAAAGCCCGCCAGCCCCGCAGGTCAGGTGTCCACATGGACTGCCACGCCATCACCTACTTACTGCGCAAACTCTCCAGTGCCAAAGCGGGCAGTGCGAGTGAGACAGTATCTTTGTTTAGGAACCGCCATGTGTCCGACATCGATTTCGAGATCTGGGAGCTGTTCAGGAGACGGACGGCCTTCACAAGGGTTTCCCCGACTCTGGACCCAAGTGGAGCTGGGGGTGACGGGGAGGGGGGTCCTGGTGGTGCTGGTGCCGTGTAAAGGCCAGAGCCAGGCCTGGTCACCAGCAGGCGAACCTCCACCCCACCCCCCCACAGTGCTGTTCAACAATGACCTTGAGGGCACTGTGCTAAGCAAAACAAGCCCAACACCGCACTGTGCCCCTTGGATGTGGAATCTAAAAAATAAGTCAAACTTAGTATAAGCGCCGAGGGTCGTAAAGTGGGTGCCAGGGCGGCGGAGCCAGGAGAGGCCAGGGGAAAGGATAAACTTCCAGCTGCAAGATGAAGCGGTGACCAAGGTCCGAGCGTCTGTCCGCTGTGAGCCACGGCGACTGCAGCTGGTAACACTGTGAGCTACACGCTTGACATGGGCTAGAGCAGTGGTTGGCAACTGTGGCTCAGAAAACTGAGGCTCAAGAGCCACATGTGGCCCTTTGGCCCCTTGAGTGTGTCTCTTCCACAAACTTCCGACTTCTGCGCATGGGCCATGAAGTTGCAATCGCACTGTACGTGCACGCCTGCACATGGTATTTTGTGGAAGAGCCATACTCAAGGGGCCAAAGAGCCGCATGTGGCTCTCAAGCCGCAGTTTGCCGACCACTGGGCTACAGGGTAAGTCTCACATGTTCTCATACTAGAGTATAATCCAGGCTTCTTGTGAAGGACTCAATGTTCACACAGGTGGCTCGTCAGCTGAAGCCAATTGTGCACCTACAGGCGCTCACAGGTGGATGACGCATCCCTTTACTGGATCAGAACACATTCACCCTTTTCTTCCCACCTTCACGTGGTTGTTTTATCGCGTCCTGTGGTGTCATTTAGCGTCCCCTCTCGCTTCTCTAGTTTCTGTACACTGGACGCTGCATCTAGAATGGGTCCACGTTTAGTATTCTGGGTTAGACCACATCCTTGGCGATGCACATTGATATTTGCTTTCTTTTCCTGGAGGATGTCACCCACACTTCACAGGAAATGTTGGCCCTCAGCTGACCTGTCGCTCTGAAGCCAGAGAAGTTCAACAGGAGTCAGACGTTGGTGGAACTCTTCTTGTTCTTCATGGGCTTGGCATGTGGGTCTTGAAAGGGTCAGGAGATCCGCTAAAAATTGTTGCATCTAATTCCTTGGGTGCTGCTCAGCCAACTGCCTGAAGAAGAAAACACGGAAGCTGATCTCTGTGGTTCTAGGCTTCCCTTTTTGCATAGTTTTGTGTGGTCCCCAAGGTCCTCAATTTTCTACAGATTGTTAAAGGGGGGGGGGGTGTTTATTGCAATGGCCCAGACTGGGTGCACTGCTCTTCCCACCAGGAGGGAAGCCTAGAAACACGGTCTCCCACATGGTCTCCTGCGTGGTGTGTAAACGTTGACCCTGTTTAGTCATGAACTTACACATCAAGTCAGTCCAGCAAGATGAGGGCTGTGTGGACCCATCCCTCCAGGTGCAGCTGCTCGTTCTGAGCTGGACTGAGGGATGGGGGGGGGGGCAGCCGCCACCTGCTGCTCACTTCTCCATTTCGGGGTCCCGGCCGCTCACAGCACCTGCCCCTCCTCTTAAACATCCGTGGGAAGAACGCCCTTGAGAGAGAATTTCACGAAGTTCCTTTCCTCCTGGAAGCGTCCAGACACTGAGCGATGGGCATTTGCCTTCCCGCCCGCCCTTCCAGGCTTCCGCCCGCTCCTCATGTGCACATGGCGACCTGGGGGGGCGGGGAGGGGGTGGACGCTGAATTTCCAGGTCGTTTCAAGACCATTCCTGTCTTCCATGGGGAATAATGAGACAATAAAGGGACGCCGCCATCTCAGAACCTCGCTTCAGCTGCCGGCGCCCCTGGATCTCCCACCTCCTCAGAGGGATGCCGCCCTGAACACAGCCGACCCCTCCGGTCCTGCCTTTCCCTGTTACCAGCCTATGTCCACTCACCTTTCCAGGCCTGGCTCCAGGCGTGGCCTCCTCCCCGACCCCCACCCAGCCTCCTGGTCGGCGCAGCCACTCCTATCTCTGTACCCACATGGGACCAGCACAGACTTGCTTCAACTTGATTCAACCCATCAGGCTTGGAGACGCTTAAGAAAAAGAACAGCTTTTCATGTGAATGCAGAGCATTTTTGGAGCTTCCGACGTACGTGCAATAAGCATTTGTTACAGGAATCAATGGAGTGATGGGTCGGGAAATTCAAACGTACCGGCTCACCCAGTCCCCGAAGACCTTCCTGAGTGGCTTCTAATCGGCGGAGAGGGTGGTGAGCTTTGTAACAATCTGCCGATGCCTGTAGGGCTACTTAATTCGAAAGCAATAGAAGCAAACTCAGGCTAATACATAAATGGCTGGCAGGGTCTGCGTAGCGAGGAGAACCGAGACAAGGCAGAGAGCACCACGGATTCAGCAAACGCCGAGGTCGGAGGGGCCTGTGGCTGCGGAGTGGCTTCCTCAGCTGCCGTCAGTACGAACAGGTCGCTGCTTGTCAGGCCCTGTCATCCCGCCCAAAATCAGAGTCCCAGGCAGCCCCTGACCGGCCCGGTGCGGATCAGACGCTGCCCTTCCACAGAGAGGGAGTCAGCTCTCTCAACTGTGCCTCCTGCATTTTCATGTGAGGGAAGGGTTTGCATTCGAAGGAAAATGGGCTGCAATTCATAAAACGGAGTAGCTATTGGGTAATAAACGGATAGATGCCCTCCCCTCGCCATCCGGGCGCTGGCCCAGCCATTTCCACGTGTCTCCTCCGTCGACTCTCCTTCATCCGATAGAGCTTTATTGTTTATTCTTTTGTTCAACAAATATTGATTAGGAACCTCCTGAGCCGGGAACCGTTCAAGGGCAAATATCTCACGTTGTATTATTTGGTTTCCAAACTTAGTCAACACCAACGCCCAAGCAGAACAACTTATGAAAGCTAAAACAAACTGGTCCTACGCTGGGTCAAACCATGATCACCCAAACGAGAGCAGGATCGCCAGTGTGAAGAGGGACAGACAGAAGTCAAAGCCAAAGCTAAACAGAAAGATTCCATGTGAGTGGGCGTGGCCTAGCAGGGAGATGTCACAGGAGTCCGGGTTGCCCCAAACGCAGGGGTGGTTGACAGTCGCTCTCATGGGAAAAGGCGTGTAGGTTGATTATTAGAATAACTTTTTTTAATTACTTTTTTAAATACATTTTATTGATTTTTTACAGAAAGGAAAGGAGAGGAATAGAGAGTTAGAAACATTGATGAGAGAGAAACATTGATCAGCTGCCTCCTGCACACTCCCTACTAGGGATGTGTCCACAACCAAGGGACATGCCCTTGACCGGAATCGAACCTGGAACCCTTCCGTCTGCAGGCCCATGCTCTATCCACTGAGCCAAACTGGTTAGGGCTATTAGAATAGCTTATTAACTCAAAGGATTCTCAGCAGCACGGGAAACCTGCCTCTGCCCACCCCATGTATGTGCCACACGACTGTGTTATGCTAACCCATAGAGATATTGTGGAAATATATCACGCAAAGTCTGATTTGTTTAAAATGAGAAGCTGATGGGCGGAAAGGGCCCAATCACACACCCCATGGCACGTCTGCATTTAGAGAAACAACACATGGAAAACCCGTCCAAACGCATGTCCAGCGGGGATGGCCTGTGAGGACGGAGTGCCTGGACGCCAGCCACCTTCAAGAGACCAAGTGGAAACGCGTGTGAGGGCTCGGAGGTCTCCACAAATGACACAACAAATCAATAGCTTCCCTTCGCACCAGAAATTATAATCAGGAAATCACAACGAAAAACATCCCATTCACACGAGAATCGCTGAAAACACTGCCAACAAAGCCAACAGGAAACTGAGGAAAGCAGCCGAGCCGTGGAGAAAGCCGGGGGAGGGGCTTCATAGGTAAACGGCGAAGCCCTGAAGGCCAGGAACCAACACGGTAAACCGCCAATGCTTCCTGATCGTTACGGTAACGCCGCTCCTCTCCTGGAACTGCGTGAGCACAGCCGGTTAGACAGACACCCCGAAGCAGACGGGACCCCGAAACACGGGTGTCGTCCAGAGACAACGCTAGCAACAAAGACGCCACTTCAGGTCGGTGGGGAACGTGCCGATAAAGCTGCTACGATAACCAGATAAACACCCGGGGGAGTCAGAGCCCCGCGGACACCCAGCACCACCAGCTGGACAGACAGACAGCGTGAGAAGGGAGACACAGGGTCTTAGCAAAGCACGCGGTGCGTGACAGCCTCCGAGAGAAGTCATTCCTGAGTAAGACACTTGGTTTAGACGCCGTGAAAGTGAAGACTGACCACGAAAGCGAACAATGTTTGCACGGCGAAAACCAACTCCGGGGAAAAGACAGGAGACTAATCAGGGAACGCGTCTGAGGTCTTGTCAGCAGGGTGGGGAGCCCCCTGAGTGAGCAGGTCTGAGGCAGCGGGTCCCCATGTGCCCAGGAAGGAGCCTCACTTGCTGCTAGCTGGCTGGGTGAGTGAGGAAGCGGCCAGGACCAGGCCAGGGTTTTACCTGAGAGACTGTGTGTGTGTGGGGGGAGGGGGGGGCGGCGGGGAAGGGAGGGACTTTAAAGACACCTTTGAAGGCGCCAGACCCACACCCACACCCACACCAGCTCTGGCAAATGCTCTCCGCGTTCAGATCAAGCGTGATCCCCAAGTTCCAGAAAAATAATGAGAAAGTTAATGCCAGCCAAACACAGCCTGGAAGTGGTTGGATTCAAGGACGCAGAAAGAATATTTTTAAAACATCCAGGCGTTAATTAAACGTTACCCACAGAGGGAGAGACACCCTGCCGGAAGCCGGCGCCTGCTCTTCAGGCCCAAACGTAAGGAGACAACCCCGCAGATCTGAGCCTCGACAGGGAACCATGTGACCCAAGAATCCGCGACACGGGCAAGTGATCTTTTATAGATGAAAACGCTCGGACACAGAGCAGGCCTCCGAGGAGACGCCACCGAGCACACGGGCGAGAAGCCACTTTCCCGCCTCCACGTACGTTCAGGACGGGGAAGGCAGGACTGACCCGCGCTGAGCTGCCATTTGCATGTGAAGGCAAAGGAACACGTCTGAGCCCCAAGACCTTGCCTGGGAGGCACCCGCTCTGTGAGGATGTGGGGGGGGAGCACAGGACCCGAGGTGGAGGGGGGTGCAGTGGGAGAGGAATGGCTTCCCTGAAAGCTGGCGACAGACCCAGTGGCGGGAACGAGTACGACCATGGGAGACGCGGGGACGTCAGGAGCGTGGGTGCTGCTCCCTTCCTGACAGAGACCAGTCCTGTCCTACAGAATAAAACCGAGCAGGGAGAGCTCTGCTCGTTAGCGTACTGAATGCGTGTGAGCTGTACGTGTGAAACACACTGATCTCCATGACAGCATACACACAACACGTAAGACATCCGGAAACATGTTAATGCCGATCACATGTTGAAGTGATAATTCGAGTCTATCGTGTGAAATGGAACGTGCTAGTACAGTGGTCAGCAAACTCATTAGTCAACAGAGCCAAATATCAACAGTACTTCTTCAAAATAGACTCGCCCAGGCCGAAAACCGACTTCTGCGCATGGGCCACGAAGTTTCAATCACACGGGATGCGTGCGTCCACACGTGGTATTTTATGGAAGAGCCACACTCAAGGGGCCAAAGAGCTGCATGTGGCTCACCAGCCGCACTTTGCCAACCACGGTGCTAGTAAAACTGATTTCACCTGGGTTTTCCTTTATGTTTGTAATTGATTTGAGAGAGTAGCATCGACTTGTTGTTCTGTTTACTCACACCCTTGGCGGTTGCTTCCTGTGTGTGCCCGACTGGACATGGACTGGCAACCTTGGTCTACAGGGGTGATGCCCCAACCAGCTGAGCTACCCAGCCGGGCTCCCTTACTATTTAAAATGTGATGGCTGGAAAGCTTAGTGACACGTGGCCTACAGGCAGGACTCACACTAAACAGTGCCTGATGGAGCGCCGAGAGCAGCCAATCTTTCGGGATGTGCTGTGGCTCCCGCCTGGGCTCACATGAATCGCCTGGAGGGCGTGGGCTGCTGGGCGTCCAGGGGGCCTGCAGGGGCCACGTACCTGCCGAGTGTAATGCCAGGTGACACGGACGCAGGTGGCCAGGGAGTGGCTGGTCAATGTGCTGCCCATCTCCTGTGGCCGAGAGCGGGTTTGGGGGGTGGTTATGCCGGGCTGTGCGTACCCCTGGTGAGCCGGCATGGAATTTACCGTCCAAACAAAATGTAAAGCCTTCCAGGAGGGACCATTCCCAATGCTGGGCCTGCACAGCCATGTGGCTGAGCTCTGAGCGGCTCCCTGTGGCCCGAGGGCTGTTCTGGGCTGAGCCGTGGAGCTGAGGAGGCAGAGGGCCTCTTACTGAAACCGGGACTTGACAACACACGGCGTCTCCCTCTGCCCCGGGTTCCTGTCTTATCCACCAAGGACGCCCTTCAGGGCTGCTCTCTGGGTTGACGCTGCCTTTGAACTCCCCTGTTTCTCACCTGTGCTCTGTCGTCTTCCAGAAGCAAAAGGAAGGGGGGCGAGGTGGCTTCACCAGGAGGCCTGGCCCCCGCCAGCTCCCACCTGCCCCGCCCTCAGTGGCCTGGGTGCCCGGAGGTGATCCACTGGGCGTCGCTCCTCCGCTCCTGGGAGTGAATGGCCGGGCTGCCTCCTGGTGAGTTAACTCACCCAGAGCTGTACGCCATCACACCAGCTCCCTGTGTCCACACGGACTCAAGACGGCTGGTGGGAGGCGCCAGTGCCAAGTCCTGATTGGCTCTCCCATCCCCAGCCTCCTCCCTCCAGTCTCAATGCAAGACGGGCCCAAGCCGACCTCTGAGTAACTGAGCCGCTGCCAGGGACGCTCAGGCTGAGTCCTGATGAGTAGGGAGTGGACTCGCAGTCCCAGCTCCCATGGTAGCCCAGGGCTTTGATCAGCGAGGAATTGTCAGCTGCAGGCGGTCACCATCCCAAGGCCCCGCAGCTGCTGAAAATTAATTCACACCCCCTGCTGTCTAACTGCCTTTCTGACCATTTACCTAACCCTCACACACACCCCACGAGGGAAGTGCTATGATTACTGTCCCCCTTTAATAATGAGAACCCAGAGGCACAGGGGGGCACACGCCCGTGATGGCGCAGCCACTCGCGGGCACGCGGGCCTCCCGGGCCACGGCCGCACTGCACACGGCTCTCCTTCTCTCTGCGGATACGGGGCCACCATTTCTGTCACTGTGACCTGGTATTTCATGGGACTGAACTCTGTTGAATAGTTTTGAGTCCACGTTTCAAGTAAAACAGGACCAGCAGTGTTTTCAGAGTTCCCAGTTGCCCCGGCAACGCGGCTCTCGAATCGCTGCAGGCAGCGCCTGCTGGGAGTGCCCCCCCACCCCATGGCTTCCCCACCCCTCCTGATTCTCACAGAAACGCCAACCTGCCCTCTCTCCCCACAGGCCACACGGCCAGAGCCTCTCCTCTCTGGTTAGCTCCTTCAAAGGATGTTGCCTAAAACGACCAAGGTTCGTCCACATAATTTTTTTAGTAACAAGCCCTAGATATTTTGCGATTCAATTGTAGACGAACGATTATAGATGATCTTTCCAAAAATGGAGGAAGACGATCTCAAAACACAGTAGAGAAGACCCATTTCACAGAGAATAAAGGACTGGACACGGGAGATGCGGTCCATGTTACACAATGGGATCCTCCCCGCCGCGAGCACGGGTGAGACAGTGCCATTTGCAACAAGAGGACGGAGCTAGAGAACAGTGTGCTGAGTGAAACAAGCCCGTCAGAGGAAGCTGAGACCCTCCGGCGTCACTCGGGGAGCTCGTGAACACAACAGCGGGTGGGGTGGCGGGGGGGAGGCGAAAAACCGGAGAAGACCTGACTTGGGGGGGGCACACGTGTACGATACAGACCTTGTCACACAGAAACCCACACCTGAAACCTCTGTGTTCATGTTGACCAATGTCACCCCAATCAATTTTCCTTTTTAAAAAAGACCATAAAAAAAAGAAAAATCAGTGTATTTTGAGGAAGGTCAATAAACTCCTGGTGAGGAAATGGGAAGAGTTCCAACTCCCGGGACCTGCTAAGGTGTTCGAGGCGTTCGGTTGAGTTCCAGGGCGATTTGAGCCAAAGGGTGTTTTTTAAGTGAGGTTCTGAGCAGCCCGGGTCGGTGACCTCGGGCTGGGAAACGCTGACCTCCGGCAGGGTCCTCCCCACGACCCCAGCTCGGACACGGCGCGCCCTGGGCAGACCGGCTGGGCTTGCTTCGCAGGGCCCTGCAGTGTTTGCAAACATGTCATTCTTACCTTGGAAGCTGAGCCCAGAGGGGGGCTGGCCTGCGCACCTGACTGAGGTGTCTGCTCAGGGACCTCTTAGGGTGCAGACTCCCAGGAACGGGGTGGCCCTAGCAGCCTCGGGGTGCTCAGAACGCAGGGACGGGCGGGCCCTGCAGGAAATTTCAGCCAAGGTCAGCAGAGACACGGCGCCAGGGTGAGGCCAGAGGCACCCAGAGCCTGGCCGCCTGGGCTCCGGCCCCTGAGAAGACGTGCCCCCGGGGAGGAGCCTGAGCAGCCCCCGGAGGCCTGAGGGGAACTGGGAACAGCTGCGGCCTCGCACCCAGCACACCTGTGGCCACCCTGGCTCCAGTATCAGCTGCTGTGAGGCCCACATGCTGAGGCCCCGCCCGAGGCAAACTCTAAGGACAGCAGCTGCCAGTGCAGTTTCTCCAAAGCTTCGTGACTCCTTCTCCCTCCGGCAGCTCACATCCTGGTCTCCTGGGTGCCCTGCAGGCGGCTTCACCATCCAGGAGTGACTCACCCACCCACAGCTCTGTGGACTGAGGGCACAGCCTTGGGGGGCGGGGGGTCTGTCTCTGGCAGCTGGGACAGAAATGCCGGCCAATTAAGGTTCCAGCCGCGCCCGCCGGTGCGGCTCAGTGGTAGAACGTCTTCCTGTGCAGCAGGAGTCACAGGTTCGATCCCTGGTCAGGGCACAGGCCGGGGTGCGGGCTCGATCCCCAGGAGGGGGCGTGCAGGAGGCAGCTGATTGGTAGATCGATGTTTCTCTCTCATTGATGTTTCTATCTCTCCCTCTTTCTTCCTCTCTCTCTTAAAAATCTATGAAAATATATTTTTAAAAAGAATCCAGCCGCAAAGAGACAAAGGCGGGGCTATAACCGCTGCTCAGAGGACGGGCAGGAAATGGACCTGCCTCTGCCTCGGGTTCGGTGACCACCCCCTTAGTCCCTCCCGCTCCCGGAGGTGGGACCGGATCCTCCCCGCTCTCTGCCAGGGCAGCCTGGCCCGGTGCCGGGTCCCTGCTTCTCGGCGGGTCCCCTCGGTGGTGGAGAGAGAGCTTGTGGGGGAAGCCGTTCTCGGGAGAAGCCCTGGATTCGGGAGCAGAGGAGTCCACAGGGAAATCGCACTTGAGGGGCAGCTGGAGAGTGTGCTGCCCGGGCGCGGGTGCGGGGAGGGCGCCCAGCACCAGGAGGGCGGGCACCTCCACGTGGCTCCTGTGTGGCTGTGGGTGGGGAGCAGGCCTGCCTGGATGTCCAGGGGCACCATCCCCTGGTGTCGGGGGGCTCAGGGCAGAAAGCCCCACCTGGTAGCACAGCCTGGGGGCTGCCCACCAGCTCATGCCCCCCCATCCCCCCGCCCCCGTGGGAGAGCACAGAGTGTGTGTCCTCTGAGCTGTTGGCAGCCGGTGCACCCAGCTCAGACAATGGCAGCCTGCACCAGATCGCCGAGGACACACACCGGACTCGGCTCCGGTTCCTCCTTGACGCCCATTTAAATGGTGGATTCTCTTTACTGCTCGGCTCGGCCCTCTGTGGTGTACAGGGTTCCCTGGCTCCACCCCTTCCCGACACCATCTGACCGTGGGGGAAGCTGTTCCGAAAGGTGTGAGCTGGTGCCTCCTTACGGATTTCATTGTCATTTCTGACGACCAGTGATGTTGAGCATCAGTGAGTTTAAATTTCCCTTCAAAGACATACCCACCCAAGGGAACATCGCGTTTTATTTTTGCAGATTTCCATGAGTTAAACTCCGCCGACATGGAACCCACTCTCCCACACGGGCGGTAGCCTGTGCCATTAGGTGACTGCGCTTTTAAAACGCAGGGAGACTATCAGGGCCAGCCTGACAGGGTTGAGCCGGGCTGAGGCAGGGAGACAGCGCGGCTTGGCCTTCACTCTCTTGAAAACAAATAGAAACAATTCACGGAAAATAGAAGAGTATTTCGTAACCTGAGCACGGGCTCAAAGGCCATTACCACGATAAGTTCCATCTCTAGGAACTATCATCTACTCACCCACTATCAGAGCTGACATTAAGTGGCTGAAGGGTGGCAACTTCGAAAGCTGATGGCTTTTTCCTGAATTACTTCATGATTATTACTAAATTTAAACTTATTGAGTAATTATTACGTTAATCAATATTACTCTATAACATTCAGCACAGAACTAAAGGAGATTAAATACAGAGAAACTCGATTCTTACACTCAATTCACATGAAGAGGGGGACATGAAAATGTGTCTGTAAAATGAAATGAAAAGTGATCAGTGTGATTTGAATGTTTCCAGTTCTACCCCAATTAACAGGAGATAGAGGTGACTTAGCACATTTACCAGCACATTTTCAATCCCTTACCTCGTCTTCTCATTAGAAACTCCCTCACACCTGCTGGGATGACCCTGGCAAACGCTGGCGAGGGCCCGGCGAGATGTAACCCTGGGCCCTGGTGAGTGGCAGACAGTGCAGCCTCCACAGAGAATGGCACGGAGGCGCCTGAAGAAACTGAAGCCCTGACCAGTATGGCTCAGTGGATAGAGCGTCAGCCTGCGGACGGAAGGGTCCCAGGTTCCATCCCGGTCAAGAGCATGTACCTTGGTTGCGGGCACATCCCCAGTAGGGAGTGTGCAGGAGTCAGCTGATCGATGTTTCTCTCTCATCGATGTTTCTAATTCTCTATCCCTCTCCCTTCCTCTCTTTAAAAAATCATTAAAATATATATTTTTTTTTAAAGAAAGAAACTGAAGCTAGACCATGTGACCCAGCCATCGCAATGGCAAATATTTACCCCAAACTTGTGAAATCGGGTATCAAAGAGCTATTAACACCCCCATGTTCACTGCAGCACCATTCACACAGCCTGGATATGGAAACCGCCTAAGTATCTATGCATGTGTGAATGGATAAACAGTGGTACGTCCATGCCGCAGAATAACACGCAGCCTTTAAAAAGAAGGAAACCTGCCCTGACTGGTTTGGCTCCGTGGATAGAGCATCGGCCTGCGGACTGAAGGGTCCCAGGTTCGATTCCGGTCAAGGGCATGTACCTTGGTTGCAGGCACATCCCCAGTCGGGTGTGTACAGGAGGCAGCTGATCGATGTTTCTCTCCCATTGATGTTTCTGACTCTCTATCCCTCTCCCTTCCTCTCTGTAGAAAATCAATTTTTTTTTAAAAAAGAAGGAAACCTTCTTATAGTATGCAACAACATGGATGAACCTCCAGGACATCATGCTAGGTGAAGTAAGCCGGTCACGGCAGGACACTGCATGATTCCATGTGTATGAGCCGCCTGCACAGTCCTAGTCACCAGAACGCGGCCACCAGGGCAGGAGGGGGTGGGGAGTGCGGAGCTGCCAGCCAGCGGGCATGCGGTGTCGGTTCTGCGAGGTGAGTGAGCTGAGACCTGCCGTAAGCATTGTCCCTACAGTTACCAACACCGCGCTGTACGCACACATGTCTCTTAGGGGAATAGGTCTCACGTGAAGTAAATAACATGCAGATTAAGTAAACATTAAAAGTTAAAAATTATTCATGGGAGAGATGTTATCACCTCAGCTTTAGAGATTCAGAAGCTCAAGGACATTCACCAAAATCACTCAGCTCGTCAAGGTGAGAGCTTAAAACCAAACCACAGTGCATTGAACTCCAAGCTGGACTTGCTCCCGCGTGTGAGCGTCCATATAGGGACCGAGACCGCGGTCTGGAAAAGGAGACGGTGGCCCAATGGTGGGCGGGATCCGTGTGAGCGGAAGATTGAGGGTAGTTTTGGTGGGACCTGTGTGTCACACTGGTTCGCGGCTTGTGTTATAGAAGAGGTTTCAGGACGAGCTCCGCACCATCGTGACCGTGACAAGGGCTTTTATCCAGGTATGAGGCCAACTGACGTTGGACGACACCCACAAGGCGAGTCCCAGTTCTGTCCGGGACCACCCACGGGAGAGGCCCTCTGTCTGTCAGGGGGAGGGTCAGGCCCGCATGGCCTGGGACGTGGAAACATCACAGCGCAGTGTGCTCCGCGGGCACCGGGTCTCCAGGAATGAGGCCACGGGAGGGACTGGAGCCGTGTTGTGTGCCAGGGACCAGACCACAAAGCGTGTCCAACAGGAGCTGAGAAGAAGGGAGACATCTTATGAAAGAGAAAATCACAAGTCCTTTATGAAACTATGGAGTCAAGTTGTGCTGAGATCTGAGAAAGTCCCAGAGTTGACTTCTGTTATAACTGCAAAACAGAGCTCCGAAGGCCCTGCAAAAAGACGTGAAACATCAAAACGAGCCATGAGGATCGGCAATGGCACTGTGCGGCCGCCGAGCCGGTGTCAGAGGGACTCGTGTGATTCTGTCCGCCTCTGGGAAACGCTGAAGCTTCTAACCTCGTCAAGTGGCACAACCAGATTTGCCAAAACACAGGAAAATGAGGCTAGTCCACGCCTCATGGGGCGGGAGGTTGGCTCCAGTAAAGAACAAAGGAGCAAGGAGTTCAGAAAATACGTGTTTACAGAAGGCAGCTTTGTGAGAAAGAATACTCTCTAGTTAAAGAAATCATCTTGGCTGCCACACGTCGATGACGAACTCCAGAACGAGTCGGCAAATAATTTGTAATTTGTAGGACGGCTGATGCTCGCCTAGAATCACTGCCCCCGACACTGCGGGACACGTCTGCCCGGGAAGCAGTGATCTCCCGGGACCGGCCGGCCTGGCATCTCCGCGTGTTGCCCCGAAGGGAATCTGATGACGCCTCCTGTTCGAGGCCCCGTCCACTCGGGGACAGACCCTGCTCGAAGGGCAGTCGCTGCCGCAGCCCAGATGCTAAAAGCGTAAACAGTAAGTAACTTACGTCCGCATGGCGCTGAGGGAAGTGTCTTCAGGTGGAAAATCGGGAATAAGTTCACCTTTGACAATTCAGGAAACACAGATTTGTTGGGCGGAGAAACACAGTGTGAATGTGGACAAAACGACTGCCAAGAATTAAGTAAATGTCTGAGCGCCGGCAGACTCACTCACACCCTTTTATTTGTAACAAGGACGTTACAACCTCTGGAGGGAAGGCAGGGGAGGGGGGTGGGACACAGTAAACACGTGAAACAGTAACAGGAACTTTTTGTGAAAATGAACATTTTCGCATATATTCTGGGGTGATCGCATGAGTATATATATACATGTATGTGTGTATAATAGTTATGCATTTTAGTGTAAAGATATTATCCCTCACTAAAACAACAAAGACTATGTTTTGCATTTAGAGCACAGGCATGTACACACACACACACACACATTAATAGACTTGAAAAAAGCTTCAAGAAACATAATCTCTGACGTCAAAGGATATATTCCAATTTATTCTGATCTTGTCTAATGATACGAGCAAACAAAAACCAGTAGCAGCGAGCTCTTAATTCATCCGAACCTAGTGCTCTAGCGTCTTTCTCTCTAATGAGTCAGTTTGTGCAAAAATGTTATATAAGATTAATCCGTAGACATGCTAACACGCCATCTCTCACCGGAACACATTAACATGACATCTTCCTTCATAGTCTCACCTCTCTACATCCCTTCACGAGCCATCTTGATGAACAAGATAAAGTCAAGAGAGTCCTTCCCCCAACAACACATTTTCTAACACTTTTTTTTAACGTAGTTGTTGTCTTTTGAAAATAACACCGTGGTCCCAGCGGCCTCCCCTTGGAGCTGTAACCACCCCTCACTTTCACTGCTCACGGCCGAGTGCTGCTTTCCAGTGTGTCGCACACAAGGGGCGTCATTATCCTGCGCAACGTGGGCTCGGGTTCAGAGACCCACCCAGCAGCCGTTCGCTGCTGACTCGGCCCTTGCCGGGGTCAAGTTCACTCCATGTTATGAATTGAGATAAACAGAGAGAGACCCAAGACTGCATTCGGATGCCTTTATTACCTGCTGGGCTCACGTGACGACCTCCTTTTCCTGTTCTCACATTGGCCTGCCCTCCTTCCAGTCCTGACCCTAACTGAGCCTCCTGGAGTTCCCAGGAAAAGTCTCCCCTCTCTGTCCTCCCCCCCACCCCCCGCCCCCCGCATGGCCCTTTCTGCATTTGGCCCACGCGCTCTGACACCTAGCACCCTATGCTTCGGCCGACCCCGTCTCCCTGTCTCCCCCATTTCCCCTGTCTCCCCCGTCTCCCCCCTCCCCCATCTCTCCCACCCTGTGGTAGGGCTGCTGAATTCTGGATCCAGGTGTGGAACTCCATTTGAGATAAAATGCCGTCCTGATCCCTGGGGCCCCCAGTCCTCGCTTGTGCATGTATCTGGGAGCCCAAACCTGTCACTATTTCTCCCCGTGGTATCACATCTCCCGGGATCTCTGCTAAGCTCAGCATCGCCTCGCAGAGGGCTCCCTGGGGACAGAAACTGTGTTTCCCTGTCTGATCACCACTGGCAGCGGGAAGCCCACAGTGTGACTCTCAGCTGCAGCTGCACCAGGACCTTCCCTCATGGCGTCCTTCAGCGACAGATGTCCGCCTCCCGTGGGGAATGAGGCCGTGTCCGCATTTAACGATAATTCGTGATAATAAAACAGTTAAACTATGCAGAAGGTACAGCCAGCAAGTCCATAAAACTCACCGACTCCTGCTCACGTTTAGCAGAACGTCTTATCTGCTCGGAAACGCCAGGGACATCTCCCTCTTAGATTCCGCTGGTCCGCCCTCTGCCTTCCCTCCTGGCCGTGAGGAAGGGCAGCGGCGTCAGCACTTACCCGTGTGTGCCTGTCCTGGCCGGTCACATGTGAGCATGTGTGGCAGGCATGTTGGCACATGGCACAGCCCTGAGAACACACAGCCCCGTGCATAACTGTTCACACTTCACCTTTCCCCAGAACGTCCTCCTTCTGGTTCATGCTCGTCACATGGTGTGGTGCTCAGATGTGTGAATGTGCCACAGGTGAGCTGCCCACTCACTGGTAGTGGGTGTTTGTGTCTCTATTTGTTTTGTGCCCTTTGCCATCTTTTGTTTGTATCTAAAATTGTCCTTGATTTCATAAACATATACTCGACCCGACCCGGGGCCTGTCCTGTTAGGAACCCGAGGGAGACGCCGTCTCGGTGACCACGGAGCAGAACTGCGAGTCCTGAAGCAGGTGCTCCCCCAGTTCACTGCATGTTGGCGGTTACACTGCTATCGTTTAGCTCCTACCATTCTCCACATGCTCCTCACAGGCCCCGACTGGGACCCGCTCGTAGAGAATCGTGGAAAAGGATTTACATGTCTACCCCCGATGCCTCGTCACATGCGGAGAATGGACAACTCCTTCCAGAACACGTTTCTATAAACCTGTCCCCGACGCAGAGCTCAGCCCCACAGCCAGGGAGCCCCGGGTGGACTCTAACGTACAGGAAAATGCAAGGATCCGGAAGAGCCAGGAAACCTTGATGTGAAGAACAAAACCAGAAAACACCATTCGTTTCGATGATTTACTAGAAAATGAACTTACGAACAGTGTGGGGCTGGTACAAAGGCAAATAAACACACCAATGGAACCAAAAGTGTAGAAACAAACACAGGACGCTTTGCCCCTGGTTTATAACAGGGCACAGGCGAGTCGGCAGGAGAGAATGGCTCAGTGAAGGCCGCCCGAGAGATTGAAGAGCCTTTGGAGGAAGGGAAGCAGACCTTGGTCTCCAGCCCACACACATGCAAAAGTAATTAATTGGAGGCGAATCATTAATCTAAATGTGAGGATAAATGCTCAGACTCCTACACAAAAGCTTTGGAGAATAGCTTCGTGAACTAGGGTAGCTTACATTTTCTTAGAGAACAAAAATCTGTTAATCATAACAAAAAAACAATAAATCAGAGTTCATTAAAATTAAGATCTCCTGGTCACCACAGCTATCATTTTGATAAATAACAGACTTAATTGGTGGAGAAAATACCCACAATTCTTACATTGGAGGGAGAACACACCAGGATAGATAAATGCCACTTACCAATAAATACAAAACAGATAATCCAGTCCTTAAAGGTGCCGAAAGACTTGAACGTGTGCTACATAAAAATGTATATGCAGCCAACCCGTGTGGCTCAGTGGTTGAGCATGGACCCATGAAGCAGGAGGTCACGGTTTGGTTCCCAATCAAGGGCACATGCGTGTGTTGCAGATCAATCCCCAGTAGGAGGTGTGCAGGAGGTAGCCGATCAATGATTCTCTCTCATCATTGATGTTTCTCTCTCTCTCGCTCCCTTCCTTTCTGAAATCAATAAAATTTTTTAAAAGAAAAGTGATTAATGTGAGAGCCTAGATAAGAAACCAGAGGACACACCCAGGAGAACTTTGGGGGTGATGGAGGTGTTCTCTGTCCTGATCCGGGTGCTGCCTCTGTGTGTGTGTGTGTGTGTGTGTGTGTGTGTGTGTGTGAATATATAGCTCTATACACCAACTATTTGTATTTTTTTTATTATATCCCAGTGTTAAAATGAGAGACAGAGTACTTCTTCCATTGACATATTTCTAAACGCTTCCGTTCTCTCTGCCCGTCCCACGCTCTGGACTCCAGCCTGGACACATCTGAAGCCGGAAGTCACTGTCCTAGCTTAATGGTCCCTGTAAAGCATGGGGGTATCCCTAGCACTGTCGCTGTTTCTCTTAGGGGAGGGTTTGGTGTGTTTCCGTATCCTACTCACTATTTCCCACACCATCCAGTCTGCAGGTCAGGTCATACTTACTTACCCTCTATTTTCAGGTTTTTAATATTTTGTTGGATTTATTGGGGTGACATTGGTTAGTAACAGTATGTAGGGTCCAGGGGTACAATTCTATAGCACGTCACCTGCACATTGTACTGTGTGTTCACCCCCCATGTCAGGTCTCCCTCCATCACCATGTACCCCCTCTGGTTAATTGGCACTAAATGCATTCACACTGCTATGCACCATCACCACCCTCCACCGAGGTCATTTCTAAACCTTTGCATTAGACATGCGTCTCCCTCAAACCCCTCCTTTACATCCTCCTAAGCTCCAGCGCAGCGTTCCCGGTCCCCAACCTGGGTCAGAAAACAAATCTCAGTCCCACTGAGTCACAGAGTTTGGATGAGAAGAGCTGGGATACGAGGGTCCGCACAGTGGGCACCAGACGGAGGCAAACACACCCACAGCCATGGGACCTGAGGGGTGATGCAGGTGGGACATGACTGAAGGGAACACGGTGACCTCTTCTACGGAAACGCCCTCATCCCACAGCCGTTGTCTGAGGCACAGAGAATGGGGACGTTTCCAGGACACGCGTGGAGAATTTCACTGACACCTCAGGCGTACCCTCTACGTCGCCTAAAGATACAAAAGTGTGATGATGATTATCTGAATTCTGGTCTTTCAAGATTTCAGGAGTCTACGCATGAACTAACATAACCTACAGTGAGATGTCTCGGTCTGATTTAGAAAAAAAGAACACAACCCTTTTCCCAAGTCCTTAGAAATGGTGGCTCAATGCCAACGCCTCTCGCTGAGCCGAACGCTACAAAAATCCATAACCCATTAGCGCGGCCATATTAATCCATAAAAATCAATGCTAGTGCCCTGACTCTCCTCCAGCCTGGGGTTGGAAATATACAAGGAAATACGACCTGCGCCCCAGTGTCCTTTGGATTTTTCCTGATTTTCTCTGGAAATGTCAGCCCAGCTGGGTCAGAAACACTAGGCAGCGGGCAGCTGAGGGTCTCGGGGGTCACTGTCCGGTTCCCCGGGCAGCGGGCAGCTGAGGGTCTCAGGGGTCACTGTCCGGCTCCCCATGCGGGGGCCACGGCAGCTCTCAGGCGGTCACGCCGGGCCTGCACTGACCTCCAGGGTGAGGGCATCACTGTGGGGCGGGCACCTCTTTCCTCAGGTTCAGGGACAAGCTGTCCGCCATCCAGTGCTGTGAGCCAGCTCATACTCTGGGGAACGCAGGGTGAGGAAATCCCCTTGTCTTCACTAGGAATATCCCTACAGCTGGTATATCCCTATAGCTGGTATATCCCTACAGCTGGTATATCCCTATAGCTGGTATAGCCCTATAGCTGGTATAATTCTACAGCTGGTATATCCCTATAGCTGGTATAATTCTACAGCTGGTATATTCCTATAGCTGGTATATCCCTATAGCTGGTATATTCCTATAGCTGGTATATTCCTATAGCTGGTATAATCCTATAGCTGGTATATTCCTATAGTTGGTATATTCTTACAGTTGTATAGTACTATAGCTGGTATATTCTTATAGTTGATATACTCATATAGTTGTTTATTCCTATAGTTAGTATATTCCTATAGTTGATATATTCTTATAGTTGGTATATTTCCATAGTTGGCATATTCATACAGTTGGTATATTCCTATCGCTGGTATATTCTTATGGTTGGTGTATTCCTATAGTTGATATGTTCTTATAGTTGATATATTCATATAGTTGGTATATTCCTATAGTCAGTATATTCCTATAGTTGATATATTCTTATAGTTGGTATATTTCTATAGTTGGCATATTCATACAGTTGGTATATTCCTATAGCTGGTATATTCTTATGGTTGGTGTATTCCTATAGTTGATATGTTCTTATAGTTGATATATTCTTATAGTTGGTATGGTCTTATAGTTGGTATATTTTTATAGTTGATATATTCTTATAGTTGTATATTCTTATAATTGACATACTCTTTTGTTTTTTGTTAATCCTCACCCAAGGATATTTTTCCATTGATTTCTTTTTAAAGAGAGTGGAAGAGAGGGGGAAAGACAGAAAGAAACATCGATGTGGGAGGAACATAGTTGGCATATTCTTTATAGTTGATATAGTCTTACAACTGGTACATTCTTACAGCTGGTACATTCTTATAGCTGGTACATTCTTACAGCTGGTACATTCTTACAGCTGGTACATTCTTACAGCTGGTATTCTTACAGCTGGTATAGCCTCACAGCTGGCAGGCTTTGATTCCAGGATCGGGTCCCACTGCCTCCACAAATGTGTGCATTAGTTCCCAGCTCTGCATCCTGTGTGTCTAGTTCTACTTATAAACACTGGAATACAGACTCCCCTGCTTTCTCTGCCTCCTTTTCTATTATGAACAAGTTAAAATGTAAATTTCCAATAAAATGCCAACTGAGCTGCAGCTTGTGAAGCTGGTATGCACACAACTCATTATGATTTGGTTGTAAACGTGTTTTAATTACATACATGTCACCTTCTGTTCCATAACTGGCATAGAAGTGGGGAGGTTGTGTTTCTGCGTCTGAATCTGTGGGAGATCTGGGGCCGTTTGTACGTTGTTTCTATAATTTCTTTTGGTTCCAGAACACGGTCTGTTAATATCAGTTCTTGGAGCTTATTGGGTATTTGCTTTGGCTCAGTCGATAATCAATCACTGTGAGGGTCCTTTGTGTTGTGAAATGGTTGTGGCCTCAGTAGAGTTGGGTGCAGGGTCTGAGTTCTCAAGAGGCAACATAGCAGCATGGTTAACACACAGGTGCTCAGGCCCAACCCCACGTTTCCCAGCTGTGTGATGGCAACTAAGTCACATAACCTCTCTGTGCCCGGATTAGCACATCCATTAGATGCTAGCATTTGCTGGGTGCTATGTAAACGTTCGCTGTCACAGAACAAATCCACAAATCGAGTGGTTGAGTCACTGAGTGTCCTTTATCCATATTTACAGGGGGCATTTTACACGCGTTTTGTGGACGTTGTCTGAGCCCGTTTCTCTGAATGCAGACTCCCGAGGACCCCGGCCCGTGTCTCCTGAAGGCCTGCCCTTCTCCACGCTTCTATGAGACACAATTTGATGACGTTGCTTTGAAATCTCACGTGTTGTATCCCTTCCTTTGGTGAACAACCAGCTTATAAATATCAAATTTTACTTTTATTTTACATTAAAGTTTTTATCATGCTCTCAAAATTCCTGAAGCAGAAGCACCCCAAAGAAGTACAATGTTCCTTTGTGAGGACACGAAGTCCCAGGAGACAAAGCGGGGAAATCACGTCATGATTAAAATGCTCCTGAGCCTGGCCCACGCAGCTCAGCGGCTGAGTATCGACCTATGACCCAGAGGTCATGGTTCGATTCAAGGTCAGGGCATAGGCCTGAGTTGCAGGCTCGATTCCCAGTGTGGGGCGTGCAGGAGGCACCTGAGCAATGATTTTCTCTCATCATTGATGCTTCTGTTTCTCTTTCTTTCTTCCTCTCTGAAATCAGCAAAAACATATATGTATTTAAAAAAAAAAAAAAAGGAAATTCTTGAGAGGAATCATACTCAAGTTTCCATGTGAAGTGACATTGGTTGTTAGGGACTAATGTGCACACCAACGGGTTGATGGAACGTGTAAGAGCCGCGTATCACACACAGC
The DNA here is from genome assembly GCF_000327345.1 of Myotis davidii. Taxonomy (NCBI): domain Eukaryota; kingdom Metazoa; phylum Chordata; class Mammalia; order Chiroptera; family Vespertilionidae; genus Myotis; species Myotis davidii. The sequence goes on from NW_006298272.1 coordinate 2,080,818, forward strand.
TCCATGCTGTACAACAGTTTAACAAGACAATCTAACACAGTTTAAATTAACTTAATTCTAAATACATAGTAAAACTGTTTTAATAGCTCTAGTCTCAGAGTATAAAATTCCATTTTATAACTGGCTAAGAACTCAATATTTTTGTCTTTTTTTAAACCAAATTTTTCCTAGGGTACTATAATGTAAAAAGAAAATCTTTTCTTAAACATGTACTTACATTAGTGACTGCCCAATGATACCTAAATATTTTTCCACGAAACAAAAGTCCCCAATTGAAGACGGGTGCGAGCTGTAAGGAATAAGATATAAAACTGTGAAATCACACTGCTTGGGTTCGCAGGCACCACTTACGACTCCTGTGATATTGAGTAAGTTACATGAATCCAATAACCCTCCGCCCCTTGTCAGTAAAGCGATAGTAACTGCACAATACAGAGGGTCGCTGGGAGGATTCGACAAGATAATAAATGTATGAAATTCTGCACAGGTCCTGGTACACGGTTCACTCTAGAAATTGCTTCCTACTTTATTCAATTTATTATTTTATATATTTAAGAAGCCGGTGGGCAGAGGAAAAGCAAGGGTTTCAATAACTCTCACTGAAAGCGGGAAGCGGCAAGACCTTCGTGTCCTACAGGCGATCCACGATGGATCTAGACAAGGAAATGCTCCATCCATGAGGGCGAGGAGGGAGCCAGAGGGATGAAATCAGGTGTGGGATCTGGGTGGGCTCCTAGCGGGGCCAGGATCTGAAGCAGCAAGAGCACCGAGAGCGAGGGCCCACACACTGTGTGTGGTTGTATGGACTGAGGATGGATAATGTTGGAAAGACCAACCACATAGACCCAGGCTACGGAGACTAATAGTTAGTATATTCCTATAGCTGGTATATTCCTATAGTTGGTATATTCTTATAGCTGGTATATTCTTATAGCTGGTATGTTCTTATAGCTGGTATATTCCTATAGCTGGTATATTCCTATAGTTGGTATGTTCTTATAGCTCCTGGTATGTTCTTATAGCTGGTATATTCCTATAGCTGGTATATTCCTATAGTTGGTATATTCTTATAGCTGGTATATTCTTATAGCTGGTATGTTCTTATAGCTGGTATATTCCTATAGCTGGTATATTCCTATAGTTGGTATATTCTTATAGCTGGTATATTCTTATAGCTGGTATGTTCTTATAGCTGGTATATTCCTATAGCTGGTATATTCCTATAGTTGGTATATTCTTATAGCTGGTATATTCTTATAGCTGGTATGTTCTTATAGCTGGTATATTCCTATAGCTGGTATATTCCTATAGTTGGTATATTCTTATAGCTGGTATATTCCTATAGTTGGTATATTCTTATAGCTGGTATATTCCTATAGCTGGTATATTCCCCTATAGTTGATATTCTTATAGTTGGTATAGTCTTATAGTTTATATATTCTTATAGCTGGCATGTTCTTATAGCTGGTATGTTCTTATAGCTGGTATATCCCTATAGCTGGCATATTCCTATAGTTGGTATATTCTTATTGTTGGTATAGTCTTACAGTTTATATATTCTTATAGCTGGCATGTTCCTATAGTTCGCATTTAAATGGATATTGCTAATACTCTACATCTGCATAACCCTGAGCACTTTCATTCCCTCATCCCCAGGGATACACTACCCATCCACTATTGCCTAGAGTCATAATAATTATTTATTCATTAGTGTATTCAGAGCATATAATTTTACTTGATTAATATCCATAACAGCCCTGTCAAGCCATCTGGACACTAGCACCACCCACCTGGAAAACAGAGTCAGGAGGCCGAGACAGCTGCCCTAGCCCAGGCCCGCGGTGATGGGGTGACCGGTGACAGGGTGATGGGGTGATGGGGTGATGGGGGTGGCAATCCTCCAGCTCTGCCCTGAAGCCAGCTCTCTCCCTGCCAGAGCCTGGCCATGAGCAATCAACCCACACCTCCCTCCCAGAGAGGCAGGGAGAAGCTGGCCTCGGAGGAAGGGGAGGCAGGCAGTGGAGTCCACCCCAAAGTGGAGGACAGGGTTACATCCCCCCACAGAGTCCCCCCAGGCGGTGCCCAGACGTGGGGACAGGAGGCGCTGTTCCGTGGGGAGCACGCGAGGACCACACGAGCACAGTAAACATGTAAAACTGAAGGGCCCACTTGTCATTTCCACGCGGAGCCTTAGGATTGACTTGCACGGCCTGTGCTCTAAGAACACAGCATTTTACTGGCTCTTAGCAGACACTCGGGTGGCTTCAGGGAGAAGATCACAACTGGACATCTACGCTTCCTCTCCAGGGACAGAGAGCGCGGAGCTCCAGCAGGGCTGTGGGCCCAAAGACACTTGCTCATCAGGCTGTCGGGAGTAGGGGGCAGTCAGAGCTGGCAGTTCTGAAGATAAGCCTTATTGGAGCAGAAATCCACTGGATAGCGCCCCCTGCAGGCAGCTCAGAGGAGCTCCTCAAAGCCCGATGGGAACCCGACCCCCCACCGGGGGCAGCCTGGTCTTCACACACACACACACACACACACACACACACACGCCCCCTCCCACCCTGCAGGTATGTTCACTGTGCATGTCTTCAAACCTCACGGGGTTGGGCTGGGCGGGGTGAGGACCGACACTGACCAGGGGTAGGGATAGTCTCACTGACCTGAGGACAGGCACTCAGTTATGCCTCTGAGGGCACTGCCCTCACCCTCGGGAGCCAGGGGGCACTGAGGGCACTGCTCTCACCGTCAGGGACGGGTCTGTCCTGGATCCTGGTATAGACACAGTGTTGCTGGAGTGACCCCATGTCTGGCCTCACTGCCCACTCAGTGGACACAGCTGCCTGCTGTGGGCATGTGCTCTGTCCCGGGACCGCGGCCCTGCCTGCAGGAGCTGAATGCCCCACGCGGGGCTCCCCTCCATTAGCCGGTGACACAGCCCCCGGGTCCTCAGAGGAAACAGGAGAGGAGAGCCCGGCCCTACTCCCTACTCTCTGGCTGCACCCTGTCCCAGAGACTCAGACACTCCGGACGGGCCTGGACCCAGCAGTTAACCCCGCAGAGGAGTGTGCCCCTCTTGCCAACAGGCAGTGAAGTGCTGTCTATGCCTGCCCACGCCTCCCCCCTCTCAGCCTATGTCTGGGGAAGACACAGGGCCACATACACACAAAGATTGAAGGGAGAGTTTGCAGCAGGAGAAGCGGGCACCCTCCTCCCTCTGACACCTGAGGCTTTCCTCTCGCCCCCTCCGTGCCCTGGGGCCTGTGGTGGAGGCCACAGTTACTGCGGGCCTGCTCTGCTTCAGGCTGGGCTGGTGCTTAGCCATGGCTCCCTCCGCATTGTTAAGGAGACACGGATGGTGGGTGGTTACCGGCTCCCAGGAGGAGCGTCAGAGTATGGCCAAAGCCACAGTGTGCGCTCGGGGGACAGTGGGAAGCGGTCATTTTAGCTGCAGGGGGTGATGGGGCTGGAAGATGGAGACTCGGGGCTTCTGGGCAGGATGCAGTCACAGGATCCCGTGTCTCTGGGCCTGGGGAGCCCACGGAGCCAGGCGGGTCCGAGGGGGCTCTAAGCTCCGAGGTCAGCAGTGAGTCACAGTCCTTAGCAAGCTGCCAAGGTTCTTTTCTTGTTTATTTTTTAGCTATCTGAGTTTTTACTGAGAATTATTATCTCGTACAGCGGACAGTCAGGCTGAGGGTGCTAGGTGAGCATGTGTGCTAGATGAGTGTGTGTGCTAGGTGAGCGTGTGCTAGGTGAGTGTGTGCTGTCTGACCATGTGTGCTGAGCGTGTGTGCTGTCTGAGCGTGTGCTAGGTGAGTGTGTGATAGATGAGTGTGTGCTAGGTAAGCATGTGTGCTGTCTGAGCGTGTGTGCTAAATGTGCATGTGTGCTACGTGAGTGTGCTATGTGAGTGTATGTGCTATCTGAGCATGTGTGCTAGTTGAACATGTGTGATATCTTTACATGTGTTCTATCTGAACATGTCATGTGAGCATATGTGTGCTATCTGTATGTGTGTGCTATCTGAACATATATGCTAGCTGAGTATGTGTGCTATGTGAGCATGTGTACTAGCTCAGTATGTGTGCTAGCTCAGTATGTATGCTATCTGAACATGTGTGCTGTGTGAGCATGTGTGCTATGTGAACATATGTGCTGTGTGAACATATGTGCTCTGTGAGCATGTGTACATGTCGAGGGGGTCACCTCACAGGCTGAGTGAGCCTCAGACATCTTGAGGTTGTGCCTCCTTGCACAGCACCCGAGAAGAGAGAAGGTGGACACTCAGAAGTCAGCACATTTCCCCAATAGGTGGTGTTTGCCAGCAGAGCGTGGGCCAAGGGCCTTCGTGCATTCGATGCCGAGACCAGAAAACAAAGGTCAGTTCCCTGGACGCCTCCGAGCGTCAGGCCGGCAGCCCGGGGCTGTCATAGGAATATCCAGAAATATCCCTTGTGCGGTTTGTTGATTACCTTCATATAGCTTTCTGCCAAGGACTCATTAAAAATGGCACTTGGAGGGTAAGTGATGATGCAAAGCAAAACACACAAGCGTACACACACACCTCAGCACATAAACATTGTGGAGAGGAACGTGTACCCACAAGAAATGGCCCTTAAAACTCGTCATCAACCCAACATGGGCAATGGCAAGGAACAGGAGCCGCCTGCCCGCCAGCCTGCACGGCCTGCTCGGAGCTCCGAAACGATGACACTAACACGCTGGCTTACAAAGTTCTGATGCAGGCGAGGCTTTTGGAGCAGGAGAGGGCTCCACATGTGATCCCCACATCATTGATGTTTCTACCTCTCTCTCCCTCTCCCTTCCTCTCTGAAATCAATAAAAATATATTTACAAATCAAATTAAAATAAAAGTACCACCTTCGTAACAACCGCAAAAACACTCAAAATAGGTGTAGACACCAACGAAGGCCACTCCCTTTTCTTCGAGGGCCGAGGGATAAAGAGCCGATGAAATGATTTCTTAGTTATTGTGCACGCACCAGTTCATGCGCGTGCGACTCTGAAGAAACAGGGCTCCTTTCCATTGGCCACATGTGAGAACCAAGGGACCAGCTCATGGTTGCACACATATGTAAGACTGTGTTTTATTTTTATTTTTAAAAAAAAAAAATAAGACTCATAGGACATGGAAATAAATTAGGGCTATATATAGTGTATTATTATGAGTAGTGTCCTTTTTCACTTTGATAGAGAAAGGCCATGAAGAAAGACTATAAACTCATGTCATCTTATTCAAGATCATGGTAACTGTAAGTGCTTTTCAGTGCAAAGATGAATTTGCTACAACACGGGTAGGATCTTGAGACTATCATGCTAAGCGAATGAAGTCAAACATGAAAGTGAGGAACCACATGATTTCACTCACACGTGGGCTACAAAACGGAAAGCAACGAAGGAACAAACAAGACCAACACACACCCATAGACACAGACCACAGCGTGGTGGTTACTAGCGGGAAGGGCGCTGGGGAGGTGATGAAGGGCAACGAGGGTCCAGTATATGGTGACGGGAGAAGATCCGACTCGGGGTGGTGGACACGCAGGCAACATGCAGATGATGTGTCATAGAACGGCACACTTGGAACCTATATAATTGTAGTAACCAATGTCACCCCAGTACATTTAATGGAAAATAATAAAAATTAAAAGATGAGATGGAAGCCACCAAAAAGAAAAAAAGACAGCACGTGGAGATGCGCTGGCTACAATTCGCATCCGTATTCACAAAGAAAAGGACACGCCGGGTCAACAAAGTTCCCTTTGAGCTGATCTTTCTTTCTCCTTTAGGAAAATAAACCTGAATTTGATACTCAAGATTGGGTTGACCTTTGAACTTAGGAGATAAACAACCAATTAATTCTTTCCTCGCCCACTAACAAGCGTTTATAGAAAACACAGCGATGCCCCAAGGAGATCTCTAATGAACAGGAATCGATCTGCACCCGGACCTAGTGGCTTGACTCAGAAGCGCTTGAGATCCCAGGATGGCAAGTCTCTACAGTAAAAGGGTCAGTTTGACTGGAAAAAGTCTCATGGTGTTGGCACCAGTTTACCATTTATTCCTTTTAAAAGACAATATTGCAAAGGGGTTAAGGCTTTGGAATTAGGCAGCCTGTGTTTGGATTAAACTTGGGTGGGACCCTTTCATCAGAATTCTTCATGGTCCCCTGTGGTCTATTTCTAATTTTACATCATTGTGGCTTGAAAATGTGGTCTATATGATTGCAAAATTTGAAGTGTATTGATATTTCTATTCAATTTTTGTGGCTATCATTTGTATTAAGTTCTTTCTATCTTTGCAACTTGTTTGTCTAGTAGACCTGACTATTTCTGAGACAGGTATGTTTCATGTCCCCAATTTTAATGCACCGTTAGCCTTTTCTGAATCTATTAATATGTTCTGATGCCAGGATGTTCTGCAAATAGATGCTATAGGATATACTTTTAATATATTTTTATTGATTTCAGAGAGGAAGAGAGAGGGAGAAAGAGATAGAAACATCAATGTTGAGGAAGAATCATTGATCAGCTGCCTCCTGCACACGCCACACAGATCAAACCCACAACTTGGCATGTGCCCTGATGGGGAATGGAACCATGACCTCCTGTTTCATAGGTTGACACTCAACCACCGAGCCATGCTGGCTGGGCATAAATTTTTTTTCTCATAAAAATAAAAGTAAATGAATAGGGTTATATGTTATGCACAGGATAACATATTATAACATACCCTTCCTGTACCTAATGGATCACTCTAAGAACTGTTCTTTTAGTAATCATCTGATTAATTGATTAATTGATAGATAGATGATAGATAGATAGATATAGGTAGATAATGTCTTACCATTTCTTTAGGTTTTTCATTAAAAGCAAAGGAGATAAATAAGGAAAATATTTTGTTTTAACTTCTAATGTAGGAAGAATGTAATCTTCAGGATTTTGAATATTCTATTTCTGTCATATTACATATATAGGTATACAAGTTAATTCAAAGCTCCAAAAAACTACAAAAATCATAGTGTAATTAATTCCCTGTCCCCATTTTCCAAGTTCATCAATTTACCTTTCTCACTCCCCATCTCCAACCTCTACACCCCCTCATAGCCTATTCTTTCACCCACAGGATGAATAAGATCTGAGGGTTAATATACGTCATGGTGACTATAGTTGACAGCACTGATTTTAAATTGAAGTAAAAAAAGAGACACCTTCGAGAACATAAAAAAGTACAACATGGATTGGAAGAAGGTATTTGTGATACACATACTTGACAAAAGCTATTCATCCATGGTATATGAAGAGCTCCTACAAGTCCATTGGAAAGGGGCAAACAGCCCTAACCGGTTTGGCTCAGTGGATAGAGCATCGGCCCGCAGACTGAAGGGTCCTGGGTTCAATTCCAGTCAAGGGTGTGTGCGTTGGTGGCAGGCTCGATCCCCAGGAGGGGGTGTGTAGGAGGCAGCTGATTTGTGTTTCTCATTGATGTTTCTCTCTATCCCTCTCCCTTCCTCTCTGTAAAAACATCAATAAAAATATATTTATTTGAAAAGGGTGAACAATGGATAAATTCTGGAGCTATAATGTGCCATGTAAAGATGAACACTAATAGTTCTGGCTAAGCGAGAAAGTCTGAAAAGTCCTCACCACACTGCACAGCACTATGCTACACACACACACACACACACACACACACACACACACAAATACATAAGTAAAAATAAATGTTAATGACATGACATGATGGGGGGTTAGCTAATGCTGTGATGATAATCATCTGTGAAGTGTAAGTGTAAAAATCTACATGTTTTACACCCCTGGTATGTATTCCACTTATATGAAGGAATCCCAGAAGCAGAATCCCCTCAATCGTCCAAAGAGACATGGCTTTCCTGGGTGCGAAGACGTTCTGTCTACATTTAAAAATAATAACGAAGCACGACCCACGGCAAGGTGCCACCTTCTGAAATGGAACAAGTGGGTGCACCACTGTTAATGATGAAATCCGCAGCCCGAATCCAGCCTCAAGGTGAACGTTCTAGCCTGGGGCCAAGATGTGTGAAAAATAAGGTGCAGGGATCCGGCAAAAGCTGAAAAAGCACCACTCAGGCAAGTATGTTGTCACTGTTTGTAATTCAAATTTTTGCAATTCCCTAGGTATACAAAGTATATACTCTGAATAAAAGTGAGATGAGCATTATTGTTCCAGCTGCCAAAATTAAATGTAAATTCATATGAACAGAAACAGTAAGGCTCAGAAACAGACAACTGGGACCAAACCGAGAGTCAAAAATAAACTCACCATACGCATAGGAGCTTGGTATGTAACAGAAGTGCCATTATACTATTTCAGTGAGCTTTTTTTTTTTTTAAGTTGTAGAACATTCGGCTATCGTTATAGGGGAGATTTTTAATTAGACCTATGGGAGTTCATCAACTCTTCTTTGTCTTTCTTTTCTCTTCTGCATGGGCACACAGCCAAATGGCCTTCCTCAGCCTCCCCTGCTTCCAGATATGACCACATGCCGAGTTCTGGCCAACGGGAGGTGGCAGAAGCAATGCATCCACTTTCCAGACCTGCCCACTAAGGCGCTCCTGCACAATCGCCTTGGCTGCCTCACTCCTCTGGCCACCTGGAAGCCCAGTGTATATAAAGGAGCCACAATGTGGAAAGAGCACCGGTCCCTGAGGCAAGTCTTAGGGGAGTGACACCTGCCAATCAGAAACAACCCTTTTGGATTTACTTGACAGATACATTTTTATTGGGTTAGAACCCTAAGATTGAGGGGTTTATTTGTTAAAGTAGCTAATATTACCTTCTTAATGTAGATTTTCTCTTCATATCATACATAACATGTCACTATGTCAAAAAAAAAAACCTTTAACAACCTTGAGTATAAAATATAAAAAAATATATGTATGACATCAAGGTAGGAATGGAATGCTTACACAAGACACAAAAGCACAACACCAAATCATAAATAAATAACTTAGCTACATGAACATTAAACAGCAATCTATGTTATAAAATACTCTAGAGGCCCAGTGCATGGATTCGTGCACTGGTGGAGTCCCTCAGCCTGGCCTGTGCCCTCTCTCAATCCGAGACCCCTTGGGGGATGTTGGACTGTTGGTTCTGACCTGATCCCCACAGGCCAGGCCTACATCCCTTGAGGGGTGGATTAGTGCTCGAAGCAGCTGGCGGGTGGGGAGGAGCCTGTGCCGCTCTGCTCATCCAGGCCCTACTACATCTGCTGCTGCTGAAACTCGGTAAGCTCGCTGAACGGCACTCCCACTGTGGGAGCACACTGACCACCAGAGGGCAGCTCCTGCGTTGAGCGTCTGCCCCCTGGTGGTCAGTCATAGCGACCAATTGTTTGGTCGCTGAGGCTTTTATACATATAGATTAGATGCATTATAATCAAAATGATGGTAAGCAGATTGGGAGAAGATATTCATAATACATGTGATTGACAAAAGATGATTATAGAGAAATAAAAACTCCTGTAAATATTTTTATACATAGACTACAATAGAAAAAAATGAACAAAGGATACAAACAGGCGATTCGCAAAAGATTGAAATCTAAATAGCCAATATAAATATGGAAGTGTGGTCAAATCACTACCAAATTACAATAACAAAGGTAGTAACGATGGAGCCATGGCGGAAAGTTTGAGGAACATGTCAAGGCTGAGTGGCACCCCATGCTGCCAGGGAGAAGGCACAGTGCCAGCACTCATGTGGGCAGTCTCTGAGCCAATGCAGCCTCCATACAGAACGGGGGACAGCTGGGCAGGTGCAGATGGGCACCTACTGCAGTCCAGCCAACTCCACGCCCAGGCATGCAGCCAGCGACATTGTCACACGCTTACATACATGGGGAAATTTACCGTAGATGCACTTACGGTTGCAGAAACTTGGGAAGAAAAAAAACCTTTAAAAGTCCATCGAGGATATTACATAAATAAATGCTGGGCCCTATCTGGTGTGTCTCAGTGGATAGAGCATCAGCCTGCAGACTGAAAGGTCCCAGGTTTGATTCCAGTCAAGGGCACGTGCCTGAATTGCGAGCTCAATTCCCAGTAGGGGGCATGCAGGAGGGAGCCGATCAATGATTCTCTCTCATCATTTTGATGTTTCTATCTCTCTCTCCCTCTCCCTTCCTCTCTGAAATCAATAAAAATATATTTTTAAAAAATTCAAAGCCTTGCATTGGACGGATGCAGAATCGCTTTAGTGGAGCGTGAACAGGAAGAGGCAAGATGGGAATGAGATGTGGAGGTGGGTGTGACTGCCTGTTGCTGCAATATTCTATGTCTTTTGATAAAAGCATCAAAAGCAAATAGACTCAACAATGTTGTTAAAATGTAGATCAGATGTCTGTTGTCTTAATTCCTCCATGTCTAGAAGGTGTTAAAATTTAAAAATCATCAGAAATGAAATAAATTAATACACATGACAACCCAATGGTAAGAATAAATGATCCTTTATTCTTGGGATCAAAGTCTTCTTAGGACACAAAGGCCTTCTCACACACACTCCTCGGGAAAAATAAATGAAAGAGAAAGAAGAGGAAAGGAAGGGGGAGGGGGAGAGGCAGGAAATATTTAGGTTTTGGGAGATGACGTTTTATCCCGGTAGAAAGATCCTCTGTGGACGTGGGAAGGAGCTAGGACTTCACCGTTAGATGTTCTTGCCATTGGCAGAGAAGCCTCACGCCTGGATGGATCAAACATTTAAGCCACTTTGATCATGTTAATCTTCTCACTTAATCCGTATGACAAGCCTATGAGGAAGCAAAACTGATTCAAAGAACTCACTGCCCCGGTCACACAGCCCCGAGGGGCCGGGTCTGAGAAGGTGCCCAGGTCACCTGCTTCCCGGCGGGTTTCTGAGCCCACTCACCCCCCGATCGTGAGCATGTGGAGAGTCAGGTGCAGAACCAGGAGGAAGGCCAGGCCCTGCCCGCGTCCCACCTTCCCCACGACGGACACAACTCCGACCACCTCCTTCCGGGTGTGGCTCGTGGTTTTAACGCAGATTCTCCCACGAAGAACAGAATCCCTCGCCCTGTGCACAGCAGGACATCAGCGCCCACGCCCACGCCCACGCCCACGCCCACGCCCACATGGAGTCGTCAGGCTAAGCCCACATCACCAGATCCAGACTGATCTCCAGTGTCTGCTCCTGGACCTGGAGGTAAGCTGTCAGGAACCACCTGTGGGCACCAGCGGGCGCCTATCTACAAAACCTGCTGTGTCTTTGCCAGCAGGTACATGCCCTGCAAGAGCCGAGACCTCAGCCCACCTACTCCTCTCCCTGAAACGCCCTTTCCTTCGTGCCCATGTGTTTTAGAGACGAGTGTGCCCCACTCCAATACACAGATGATGCGTGTACAACTATTCACCTGAACCCGGTGTAATTTTATTAACCAACTAGAGGCTTGGTGCACGAAATTCTGCACTCGGGGGGTCCCTCAGCCTGGCTGTGCCCTCTCTCAGTCTGGGAGCCCTCAGGGGATGTCCGACTGACAGCTTAGGCCCCCTTGCAGGGATCAGGCCTAAGCCATCAGTCAGACATCCTGAGTACTGCCTCGGAGAAGGGAGAGGCTCCCGCAACCACCGCTGCACTTGCCAGCTGTGAGCCTGGCTTCTGGCTGAGCAGAGCTCCCCCCGTGGGAGCACACCGACCAACAGGGGGCAGCTCCCGCATTGATCAACTGCCCCCTGGTGGTCAGTGCACGTCATAGCAACCGGTTGTTCTGCTGTTTGGTCGATTTGCATATTAGCCTTTTATTATATAGGATATCACCTCAATAGATTCAATAAAAATAAAATTTAAAAACAGAGGTATGCCAAGCAAAAAGCCCATTGCTGCCCATCCACCACCTGCACCCACTTATGCCAAACATCATGCACATCGCTGCTGCCCCCACCCACACCCACCGGGTGGGCACTCCGTCCCCTCCGCTCACCGCACTGACCTTGGAAAGGGCGGCTCTCCCCCCCCCCCCCCCCGTGATGGTTTCTTCAGCTCATTTGAAGGAAAGAACATCTGTACTTGAGACATTTCCAAGTATAATCAGCGGAGCTCCCCGAGCAGGAGCTGGCTCGCACCCCAGCAAAGGCAGGAGAAGGGCCAGTCCCGTGGGCTGTCGTCCGTGCAGCCCCTGCTCTCTCCACACGACACTCTCCCTGACACTGGCCTGGCCCCTCCCGTGATGGTTTCTTCAGCTCATTTGAAGGAAAGAACATCTGTACTTGAGACATTTCCAAGTATAATCAGCGGAGCTCCCCGAGCAGGAGCTGGCTCGCACCCCAGCAAAGGCAGGAGAAGGGCCAGTCCCGTGGGCTGTCGTCCGTGCAGCCCCTGCTCTCTCCACACGACACTCTCCCTGACACTGGCCTGGCCGGGACCCAGGCCTGTCATCGCTGCCGCCCAGAGGCCCAGCCGCAGGAAGCACAGCTGTCACCCGCGTTCGCAGAGCGAGCTGCTGGCAAGGATCATTTTTAAAATTAAAAAAAAAAATGAACAAAGAAGAGCTGCTTGTTAAGGTACCAGGAAGAAAATGCAAATTCCAAAGAAATCACGCAGGAGGGAGCGGGGTGTGAGTCCTCAACCCCAAACTCGGGAGGAGACCGCCCCTTTGTGCTCTGTGCTCCTCCGAACCTCAAAAGGAGGCCCAGCTGGCCTGGCTCAGGAGGTCACGGTGTGATTCCCGGTCAGGGCACAGGCCCGGTCGCAGGCTCCATCCCCAGGAGGGGGCGTGCAGGAGGCAGCCAGTCAGTGACTCTCTCATCATTGATGTTTCTCTCTCTCTTCCTCTCCCTTCCTCTCTGAAATCAATAAAAATATTTTTTTTTAAAAAGGAGGACTGGCCAGGCATGGGGCTCAAGTCCCACACATAGCACCCCAGGGGCCCTGAGACCCTCCCTTGGTGGCCGGGGTGGAGGGGCGGCTCCTGCTGGAAGGAGGTGGCTTGGTGTGGATGCCGGTGTTTTCCTTCCTTTCTGCTGGAGTCGGCGGAGGGGTTAGGAGAAGTGGTCACCTGCACGAGGGACCAGGTGGGGAGCCTGGCCTTCCGTCCGTGGCCACAGGGAGAAACCCTCAGACCCTCTCCCTTTCAGAACAGGAGTTCTTTCCTGTGTCCAGTGGGGGGCCCTGATTTCCCGCATTTCCTTTGGCCACTTAGGTGAGGAGTGTGTGGGAGAAGCACAGGGTTCCTCATAAGTTCCCTGGGGGCCAGGGGGTCACAGGAGACTCGTGGACAAAGACAAGGGCAAGAATATGCTGACTGCACATTAAGAGAGGAGATGATTTTAGGGAGGGAAGGAGGGGAGGAAGGATGGAGGGATGGAGAGAGGGAGGGGGAGGGAAAGGGAGGGGGGGATGGAGAGAGGGAGAGAAGGAGGGAGGAGGTGGGGGGGAGTTGGGGAGGGGGGAGGAAGCTCTTAAAATGCTCAGCCTTTCTGGCACTTGTAAAATTGCATCAGAAATTCTCTGAGTGACCTGGAAAACACGTCTGTTTTTCTCCAACTATCTACCAACAATGAGCCTATTGCATCGGTAGCTACACATATTGTCTGTTTCATATTCAAGAGGTCGCTCAGGACTATGTAATCAACACAGGCTGGTGGCTGGGGAATTTAATGTCACTTCTTGATGCCCCTGCAAGTAGGACTGTCCCCCTTGAAATGTGGGTGAACAGCATGCAAGGCCGCCGCACCCTGATTTTACATTCGAATGGAAAACCTGCGGCCCCGTGGCTGCGGTAAAGGAAGGCAGCCTGTTCTTCAACTGTAGCTCGGCTCCCTGGTTTTCCTTCCTTCCACACCATGCTTCCCACTCGCACAGCACGGAGACCCAGCATGACAACCCCGTGGGACCTTCAGTTCCAAAGCCCACGGCACGACCCTGTACAACACCAGGTTGTAAATCTTGCTCTGCAGCCGCCTGGGGTTTCACGTGCCCCAGGCCAGGGCTCACCGGGAACTCAAGTGTCACGGTGTTTCACAGCTAAAGCCTCATGTAGTCTCTGTGTTTGTACAAGGAATCACAGAGAAACGGTTACTGTGTAGCTCTGAGCTTCAGACAATCTCCTAACGGGGAAATGCGGTTCCGGCCCTGGGCTTGTCATGGAAAACGGAGATGATAACAATAATGGAAGAATAATTATGCATGGATTTCTTTTCCAGCTTTATCTATAATAATAGATATATAATAGGAGATAAATATTTAATATAATAACTAGACTGGACGTCCTTCTGGACGACCTTCCGGACGAAGCCGGGGCTGCGAGGGAAGCCGGTGCCAGCAGCCGGCGGAGGGAAGCCTGCTCTTGCACGGATCATGCGGGGCCTCTAGTTGATGTGTAATTGACATGCAACATTGTGTGCGTCTCAGCTGCACAGTGAATGATTGACACATGCAAATACTGCAAAACAACGACCACACTAGGTCAGTCAGCCCTCCGTCTCCTCACACAATCGCCTTTCTATTTTCCGTGGTGAGAACATTTAAGATCTACTTTCTGAACAGATTTCAAGTGTGTGACACACAACTTTTAATGATGGTGCCATGTTGTAGGTCATATCCCAGACATAACGCATCTTATAGCTGAAGTAGGTGCCCTTCAACCACCACCACCACCACCACCCGGTTCTCCCTCACTCAGCCCCTGGGCGCCATCACCTGCTCTCAGTTCCCATCCGTTTGGATCACCTCGCGGTTCCTTTCTGTCTGAACTTCTCCTTTAGCATAACTCCCTCCCGTCCACCCCTATTCTCACAGGTAGCAGGGCTCCTCCTCCTCGCGGCTGAACGATATTGCACTGCACGTGCGTACACCCCACCTTCATCAGCTCGTCCATCCAGCCACGAGCCTGATTCTGTCCGTGCTGCTGGGAACGATGCTGCAGGGAGTGTAGGCCGGCAGCTCTCTCTCCCAGGAGCGGCTTCACTTCCCCTGGACAAACATCCAGCAATGGGGGTGCGGGCCCTGTGGCAGTTCCATTTTTAGTGCTATTTTTAGTGCTATTTTTGTTAGTCCTCTGTTTCCTACAGTGTCTGCACCGGTTTCCATTCCTCCTCCACTCCGGCACGAATCAGATCCTTCCCTGCTCACACCTCCCTGCGTCCTCTGTGGGCAGAACAAAGCTCTTAGAGGGACTCTGAACACTTCCCTCAACCTGGGCCGAATCCGCCTTTTCTGTTCCACATGCTCCTCCGTTCTCACGTTACCCACACGACTGGGGAACCGATATGAACACGCCAGCCATTCCTGCCTCCGTGGCTTCATTTACCCAGTTCCTTCATTAGCGTGTGGCCACTGGGTTTGCCGACGTAAATCCCACTGCAGCTCAAGGCCCCATTCAGACTCCTCCTCCATTAAACCCTGCCCTCAGGATGGCCCCTTCCCGAAGGGATTCTGCCCCAACCGGAGGAGGGGTGAACGTTGCATTCTGAGTTGTGTCACAGCTGCCTGCACACCTCCCTGTGGGTCATGAGGAGCCGCGGGCATGCCCACACCACACCTGACCCGCAGCGTGGGCTCCAGCGACGCTCGTTGAATCTAATTCTTTCTGGTGTCAAACTTCAGACTTGTGCTTTGGACGCTTTGGGCTGGGTTGGCCAACTGTTCTTCCCTAGTCGACGAGGATAGAGTCGTGAAGAGCGAGTCCATCTATCATCGTGTTGGCAGGTACACATCCAGCCCATCTGTGCCCGGCGCCCAGGCAGCCTGCCTGGCATCTGTGAGCCCCATGCACTCAAGGCTCTCTACCCGCATCCATCAGATCAGAAGACCATGTGACCAACGCCATACGCAGCACTCTTGGCCCAAAGGCCGGAACCCGAAGCTGCATGTGCCCTGGGTTCAATCCGTTCAGTTACTCCGAAACTCGGAACAACATTTCCAATGGTCCCTGACGCTCAGCCATCAAGCTACACGTGGAGATGACCAATGACATGTGTATTTCACCAGGACCCCAAACTCGCTCTTAGCCTTATCT
>NW_006298272.1:2096964-2116740 GCF_000327345.1 Myotis davidii
GGGCCCATTTGGCCTCATATTTATAAAGTCTTACCAGATTCTCTGGCTACCATTCTGTTTCTTCTCTTCTCAGAACACATTTCTCTGCCTCTGGGAAGCATAACTTATTCCAACAATCTGAGATCATTTCACCCTGCAACTCCCAGGGGGAGAATTTTCTTCTCTTGGTTACATTTTGGAAGAATTTAATGTTTGACTTTGATCTATAGCTTAAACTACCACCCCAACTTGTTCTCATTCCAATGTTCGCTTGGGCTTTTTTCCCCTGTGTCTAGAGAGGAAACTGTATTTTATAATTAGAGTTTGATTAACTGACAAATGGTTCCCCCCATGAGCCGTGTTCCCGTTGATAAATGGGGTCCGGCTGCAGCAGGCAGCGCACGGCGTCTGTCAATATGCAAAATGGAGATCTAAATGCTGGTCCCACATCCAGACAGAGCGATGATGAGCTCATGCATGTATGCAGGACCTCAGAGCAGGAACCTCAGCAGGTGGGCTCCTCTCTCATCAGGCGATCTGTATACAGCGACTCGAGCACAAACAGGGGTGGGGGCTTCCCAGACGTCCACCGCTTCTCAGCGCCTTTCGTTGTTATAGGTGCTTTGCTGCCCGCTTGGCAGAGACGCAGCGTTTAATGAAGATACAGCCGAGTAAGCAAAATTCAGCTGGAGAGTAATTGAGTATAAAATAACCCAAAATCAGGATAGAAGATGAGTCCCCGTTGAATGGATGAGCCATGTACAAAGGCCATTCAAAGTCATTTAATATTTAAGCAGCAATTAATTGGATGACTGGAAATTAGATATATTTGGAAAGGTCTAGAGGCCCATCCACGCTGAAATATTAGGAAATGAAAAATAACATACCCTTGTTTCTAACGCCCTGACGGCTTGACCCTTTCCATAAACTCCAAGCATCAAAGTCATTGAGACAGAATCAAAATCAAGATTTGGGAGCGTCCTACCCCCCAAAATGAGACGTCCGTAAACGTTGTTAAATACCATGGTATGTGGTTGCTCCTCTGGGTCGTGGTGGTAGATATGGTTTTTCCTCCGACGCGCAATGACGAACCCCTTGTGCACAGAAGTGGGGACGTGGACACGTCTGCCCATGGACCTGTCATTCCCGTGTTCGTGGAGCCATGTCATCATCCCAACGCCCTCGACGGGGGTTTAGAATTATCCAGGCGCTAACATAGGATCGTGACCAAAAGCAAAACCATACGCATTGTTATAGGATCTAAAATAGGTCCCCACACCCAGCAGCCAGGTGGGCAGATAGAACCCAGGCATCAGGCCAGGACCGGACTGCGAAGGCCGAGGACACTTTGTGGGTAACGTTCCAGAGCCCTGGCTGTGGCAGTTGGCGCTCTGTCTACTACTCACCTAAGTGTGGGGCACAGGCTCCCTGCAGGCATTTTCAACCCGCCTGCCTTTTTCCAGCACTTTCCCCACTCTTCCTTCTCACCTTCATAAGAAATCGAAGGGCCCTGAGGAAGCAGGGCCTCATGCTGCCCTCTGAAGCCAGGAAAAGGCCCAGGTGGTCCCGGGGGAGGGAGAGGGGGAGGAGAGGAGGAGGAGAGGGGTCCCATACAGGCACCGACCCAACTCCCAAGTCTGTCGCCGGTCCTGTGTCCGTGACCATCGCCAGGGCCACCCTCCTGACCTTTCACCCTAACGGTCCTGTTTCCAGGCTCCTCTGCCTCATGCTGCCTGGACTCGGCCATGTCCCCCAGCCCTGCTCCCAGCATCACTGCTTCCCTCGGGGCCTGAGCTGCCTGGGACCCACCTGGACAGTCGAGGGCCTCTCCCAACTGGACACCCTCGCTTGTCACCTTTGCAAAGCCCTTTCTCCACACACAGGAGCAAATGCGCAGGTTCCAGGATTGGGGTAAGAACACATGGAGGGAGGGCATCATTCTGCCAGCCCTCTCGTCCCCAGGGGGCTGCCCATCCCCACGGGGCTGCCCATCACCTGTGCCCGGCACGGCTGAGGCTGGCAGCAGATCAGCACAGCGGTCAGCACAGTGGTCAGCACGGTGGTCAGCACGGCAGTCACAGACCTGGGGGAGGCAGGAGACATGCCCTGCAGGCCGCACAGGTCAGCAGGCACCTCCCTTCTGGGTGTTCAGAACCGAAGTGACGGCCCGCCAGGGGGAACTGCACCCCAGGGGTCCCAGGACAGGTAGGTCCTGTACCACCGGCTGATCCCACCCCCTCAGGAGCTCCTGGTATCACCTGTGGAAGGGAGCAGCTCTGGGTGGGACGACGCGGCCCCGCCGGTGGTTCAGTGTTTCCATGGCAGCAGGAAAAGCCATGAAAGTGCGTTAGCATCTGTCACACAGCAGCTCCCTTGTGCCCGTGGTGTCAGCTACACAGTGAACGTCTCACCTGTGCCTGTGGCGTCAGCTACATTGTGAACGTCTCACCTGTGCCCGTGGTGTCAGCTACACTGTGAACGTCTCACCTGTGCCCGTGGTGTCAGCTACACAGTGAACGTCTCACCTGTGCCCGTGGTGTCAGCTACACAGTGAACATCTCACCTGTGCCCGTGGTGTCAGCTACACTGTGAACGTCTCACCTGTGCTCTGAAAACAAGTAAAAAGTCCCAGAAAGAAGCAATGCGTAGGCCGGCGGTGTCACCTTCTCTTCCTGTAAAGACCGCAGCCTGTGAGGTGGGGCCGCACGGCCTCATTGAACAGCAGTCACCTCTGTCACAACTGCCACGTGGGGCCAGGACTCCACACACGGATGCGTGGAGAAGGGGACGCACTGTCCTCAACGATTGTGAGGGAGCGGACTTGACATTGTTTCCAGTTGCCCCACATTCTGAGCAGCTCACCACAATCCCTCGGCCCCGCCCAGGGTGTGAATTCCCCTTTGTCCTCAGTGTCCACACTGCAGGGCTAGCAGAGCAAGTGTTCTGAGAGACCCACTCACAGAACGGTCATCCTATATAATAAAAGGCTAATATGCAAATCAAACGAATGGCAGAACAACCGGTCGCCATGACGTGCACTGACCAGCAGGGGGCAGACGCTCAATGCAGGAGCTGCCCCCTAGTGGTCAGTGCGCTCCCACAGGGGGAGCACCGCTCAGCCAGAAGCCGGGCTCACAGCTGGCGATCGCAGCAGCGGTAGTGGGAGCCTCCCCTGCCTCTGTGGCAGCACTAAGGATGTCCAACTGACGGCTTACATCCCCCAAGGGCTCCAAGGCTGCGAGACTGCGAGAGGGTGCAGGCCGGGCTGAGGGAGACCCCCCCCAAGTGCACGATTTTTGTGCACTGGGCCTCTAGTTACTGTTATGATTGTCCTGTTTGGTATTACTGATTGTTGGTGACCTGTTACTGTGCCTGACTTACAACTAAACTTTATCCAAGGTCTGTCTGTACAGGGAAAACAGCACAGCAGACCTCCGAGGTGTGTGAGCTCAGCTCCACACCAACACCAGGAAGCCAGGGTCAGGCAAAGCGGGTTGTGCTCTTTAGCAGCAGGACTTGTTCCTCACGGTTCCGGGCGGGTCCCAGACAATGACATAAGCAGTGCCAAGTGTAGTCGCCGCTGTGGTTAAAGTGCCCTTTCATTGCTGTTATTTGAAAATGATCATTTTTAAAACGAGTTTACTTTAGACCATCAATTCTGATCGTGTTGGAAACACTGTTCTAAACAGGGACGTGAATTGCAGTTAATTAGCAAACACCCTCTCCTCTCTCTCCCTGTCTCGTAGCGCTAATCTGAGCCTCGTGGAGCCACGACAGGTACCTTCATCGGTGTCAGAGCTCACACGGCGCTGATGCAGGAATGAGGCCATGGAACCGGCCTGCTATTAGGCATCTAAGATGCGTTTGGTCCAAAAATAAAAGGTCAGAGAAAGAGGCGAAGCCCTGGAGGGAGGGATTTGATGAGAGTGGATCAGGTTGCACCTGCAAACCAACACGTTCTCACGCACACAGAACCCCAAGAGAGACTGGCTGTGGGCTGACACGGACAGGGGAACCCTTTTCAAATGTTCTGACGAACCAGGGGTGGATGCCGAGGAGAGAGGGCACCTGTGTGCGTGCAAACACGAGTGTCCACTGAAGCGAGAGGAAGCAAAGGGGCTGCTTCCTTAAGGACTCGAGGGTATCTCAGTGCAGCCTGGACACAGGACCACGCGGGAGCCAGCGGGCATGCATGGGCAGCCGTGGAGAGCGCGTGTGGGCAGCCATGGAGACCACGTGTGGGCAGCCATGGAGACCACGTGTGGGCAGCCATGGAGACCATGTGTGGGCAGCCGTGGAGACCACGTGTGGGCAGCCGTGGAGACCACGTGTGGGCAGCCGTGGAGAGCGCGTGTGGGCATCCTGGAGCCCGCACGCAGGACCCTGAATGACCGGGTCTTGCATGTGACCAGCCCCGCCCTGGGAACAGGGGAGCCCTGGGGTCAGGGTAGCTTGCCGGCTCTCCAACCCCAGGAGGCATCTCCTCAGAGAGTGGCTTCCCCAGGGGGGACCCGCCCCGGGGGCCCTGAATCAGCCTCCGACTCTTGGGGTTTAGCTGGTATTCTCATCGTTGAAAACGCACCTGGGGGACGCTTGAGTCTGTGGGTCACCGGAAGTCAGCTCCATCTGGGAGCCAAGGACCCTGCCCAGAGGGGTGCAATGACAGGCCGGGCAGAAACGGGGGACGCCGGGAGGGTCCGGAAGGGTGAAGAAGGTTAAAAACAGGAGGTCGGCGTTTAGAGACCTACAAACCCGGGGCTCTGCGGGGAGTTTTCGGAGACTCCGTCATTTCTCAGGTCCTGTGGCCCCTCCGGACCTAGCTGTCCCTGCTGGAAAGGGGAGCTGCAGTTGCCATGGTAACCTCCTTCCACTCGGCCTTCCTTCTCTCCCATCTTCTGCAACCACTGCTCATCCCCCCTCTTCATCAAGTGCCTCTTCAATCACGCGTGGAGCTGAGCGAAAATCCCCCGTGTTGTCAGGGCTCTGTCCACCTAGTGAAACCAAATCGCCTCCTCTCCGAACCCTGCTCGTGGCGACAGGCTTCATCCCACAGCTGCCGCCCAAAGCTCGTTTTTATGATGAGTTCACGGCCCCCATGGGCTGTGTGTGTATCAGTGTGTACATGTGTGTGTATGTATGTGAGTATGTCTGTGTATATGAGTGTGCATGTGTACCTGCATGTGTGGGCATTATGTGTGTCATGTGTGCATGTGTGTGTGAGTATGAGGGTGTGTGGCTGTATGTGTCTGCATGTGTGTGTGAATATGTGTGTCTGTGGTGTGTGTATGAGTGTGTGTGCATATGTGAGCATGTGTGTGAGTGTGTGAACATGTGTGTGTGTGTGTGTGTATGTGTGTATGTGTGTATGAGTGTGTGTATGTGTGTATGTGTGTGTATGAGTGTATGTGTGTATGTGTGTGTATGAGTGTGTGTGCATATGTGAGCGTGTGTGAGTGTATGTGAACATGTGTGTGTGGGTGTGGGTATGAGTGTGAGTGTGTGTATGAGTGTGTGTGTATGAGTGTGTGTATGTGTGTATGTGTGTGTATGAGTGTATGTGTGTATGTGTGTGTATGAGTGTGTGCATATGTGAGCATGTGTGTGAGTGTGTGAACATGTGTGTGTATGAGTGTGTGTGTATGTGTGTATGTGAGTGTATGAGTGTGTGTATGTGTGTATGTGTGCATATGTGAGCGTGTGTGAGTGTATGTGAACATGTGTGTGTGGGTGTGTGTATGTGTGTGAGGGTGTGTGTATGAGTGTGTGTGTGTGTGAGTGTGTGTATGTGTGTATGTGTGTGTATGAGTGTATGTGTGTATGTGTGTGTATGAGTGTGTATGTGTGTATGTGTGTATGAGTGTGTGTATCTGTGTGTGTATGTGTATGTGTGTGTATGAGTGTGTGTGAGTGTGCGTGTGTGTGAATATGTGTGTGTGTGTGGGTGTGTGTATGAGTGTGTGCGTTTATGAGTGTGTGTATGTGTGTGTATGAGTGTGTGTATGTGTATGTGTGTGTATGAGTGTGTGTGAGTGTGCGTGTGTGTGGATATGTGTGTGCGTGTGGGTGTGTGTATGAGTGTGTGTGCGTGTGACGGTGCTGGGGAAGGACAAGCCCAGCTAAAAGCTCGCTTATTTGTATGGACTTGTGTCCACGGTTCCACAAACAGCCTGGACCTCAGAGCATCTGCGGTCCTTCCTTCCGAATGTGTCTCCTCGGGGGAGAACGAGGAGAAAGAGCCCTCAGGTCAGAAACAGGAGCAGCACTCGCCCGAGGCCAGTGTCCCGGGCGGATCGGTTCACGCTGGGCCTCGGCCTCCATTCCACTGAGGGGAGAGAGGGGTGCCTGCTCCCGGGGGGTCAGGTGCCTGGTGCCCAGACAGGACGCCCTGCAAACACTGGACCTTGCGCTCCTCTCATGCGGCCTGGATGCTCTCGCACCGCTACACTCGGCCAGAGGCTGCTGGCGCCCTCGCCCACCTGTGGCCTCAGCCAGGGCCCTGCCGAGGCCTCGCTGAGCTCAGCTGCCCCACGGGGGAGCCCGTCTCCGAGCTCTGGTCTGTGTCTCAGAGAACATTCCAGAGCTTCCCGCACCTGGCCCTTCCTCTGTTCCCACCTGCCTACTGTCAGCAGGAGAACAGTCTCAGTGTGAGAACCTCCCCAGGAAAATAAGACAGCCTCCCCTCCCTCTCTCTCTCTCACACACACACACACACCCCAATCCGACACCAGAGCCTTCACACCCAAACCTGCCGGGAGAGCCCGCGATGCCTCTTATTAAAGACAGAGAATCGGGTCAGAGGTCTGACATGGTGGGAAAGCAATTACCCAGACGCGTGGAGAAGGCAGCGTCCATCAGCCTCCTCTCCCAGGGGTTGGGGTTGGGCTGCAGGTGGGGCGAGGGCTCAGGGCAGGAGCTGGTTTTCAGGGCGCCCACCAGGCCGAGGCCCCTCTCCCCGGATCCCCAAAGTGGAATGAACACAGTTCAGGAGAAAACGAAGGCAAGGCGCATGACACACCTGAGCGCGGCACGGAGAGGAGCCGGTTCTGCCATCACGGTGGCCCCGCGGCGCCGGCCGAGAACACGGTGTGCCCATGCATGCGCTGGGGACACACATTACTGGGAGGACCCAGCGAGGAGCTGGGAGGAGAGGCCTGGGTGTAAGCCTCATGCATGGGCATCCACAATACAGGGACCGAACAGGACCGCCATGGGGACCCCTTTTAAACCTGCGTTTGGGGGTCTCTGCCGTTGAAGGCTCTGCTGGCTGGTTGACTCCAGGCTGATCGTGAACAGAAAACTGACAGCCGTGGACGCTCTCCATCGGACAGCCCTGGGGCCACTTCCTCACCCGGAGCAGGTCCTGGTATTCCATGGGCCTCAATACAAACGTGTAAGGTCAATCAATCAATCAATCAGAGAATGGACAGATGCCTCATGCACTTACTGAGACTCCAGTGGCCACGAGGCTTCCACGGACACACACACTATTTTTTTTTAAGTGTAAAGAGGAAGGGGGAGGGAGAGAGAGAGAAACATCAATGACCGGCTGCCTCCTGCACACCCCACACTGGGGATGGAGCCCACAACCCCGACTTGTGCCCTGACGGGGAATCAAACCGTGACCTCCTGCTTCATGGGTGGGCGCTCAACCACGGAGCCACCCCGGCCGGGCCATACTTTGCTCTTGAAAACTCTGCAGGCAGCGAACTAACCAATAAAGACCCAGAAATAGCACAGCCGGTTCCCCTAAGACGGCGTATCTGCCGAGAATCTTGCTTTCGACGTCTCACAATCTAATTAAGTGGGATCGGGAGGGAGGGCTCTGTCGAAACCCTCCCACCATCTGGGTTTGCCTTTTCTATCCACATAGTCTCCAGTCCAAACACTGAGTCACCTCGTTATACCCTCAGAACCACAGAGGCCTCGCCAGCCCTCCGAGGAAGAGGCGGGGAGGGCAGGGCCTCCAGAGCCTGCGTTTGCCCTGATCTGGGGCGGGTCCTCCTTCCTGGATCTGAGAAGCCGACGACGTTTGAAAGGAAGACGAAATTAGACGGCGCGTGCCTCCTTCTGAGTCTGATGTTCATAATGGAGCCTCCTTATTTCAAGACTCTGTGCCCACCCACAGCCTCAGGGTCCCTCCCAGCCGGGAAACACCCGAGAGCTGCCTCCACAGAGGATGCTGACTCTGGGGCTGGCTCGCCCTGGTCAGGGCTGCGTGTGCTGGACAGGCATCCTGGCCCCTGGGCTGTGAGCACAGGTTTGCAGGACAGCATGGCCGACCTGGACGGCAGGTAACCACGGAGACTCACGCCGGCTGTGCACCCTCCCCCTCGGCCACGGCACCCTCCGTAGTTGCCTGTGGGTAAGACGGCACCTGGGCCTTTAAACAGGGCCAGACCCCTCTTGGCTGTCTCCTCCATAACAGTCCCTTTAAGAAGTTTGAAGCAGCCCAGAGGCCGGCATGGCTCAGTGGTTGAACGTGGACCTATGAACCCGGAGGTCACAGTTCATTCCGGGTCAAGGCACCTGCCTGGGTTGAGGGCTCCATCCCCAGTGAGGGGCCACGCCAGCCGGGCTCAGCTGGAATGTCCGATGCGTCGGCTCAGAGAGGGGTGGGTTTCCGTACCCGGGTTACCACCTCCACCTCCCTGGGGCCTGGTTCCTGTTACCTGGACACAGGACAACAATGTGGCACTTGTGAAAGCCCTTCATTGTGTCGCCGGGGGTGGCACACAGAATTCCCCCACGGGTTTGAGATGAAAAAGCTGTTAAACCTCGATGCCTTCGGTCCGGAGGGAAGGAGCCACCCATCCACTGACTGTCACTGTACATCTGAGAGGGAGTGAGCCTCCCGCGCAGAAATGCTGCTGTCACCGTCCCAGAGCCTGTGCTGTTCCCCTTTGGAGCCACAACAACGTCCCATCCTTTTCCAGCCACTGAACCACAGCCTGGGACCCTGATGTAAGTCAAAACGCAATGCCATGCTGTGCAACCCCTGGAATGAGTCAACCGAGTGACGACCACGAGCGGCTTCCTCTCACAGCTGGTGACCTTCCCACGTGCAGACTCACGACCAGGCCACCAACACGCGCGCCTCTGCCCGGGCCTGCGCGTCCCCGTCATTCCGACTGTAAAACGCCTCCCGATGAAGAAACACTTGAGGCCACGCCAAGGTCGCCGTGGTGTTTGTTTGCATTTCCTCTCTTTTCCTTTCTTTCTTCATCTGCAGGTGGCATCCAGCAATGTACACTGTTTCAGGTGTACGGCCCGGAGGGTAGACGCTCATGTAACGTAAGTCAGTGCCCACCTGGCGCCATACGCAGCGCTGACCATGGTGTTGACGATGACCCCGTGCTGCACTTACGTCCCGTAACCGCGAACCCGAGAAGCTGAGACATCCCTACGCTGACTGCAGCACAGTGTGCGGCCGCCGAGACGTGGGGGCAGCCCAGAGGCCCAATGGAGGTCTTAACTGCAAAAGCGTGTTATCAGATCGGCCATGACCCCTCTGCCTCACACGTCCACGCCTCATGAAACCACAGTCCACAGGCTGGCCCGCATCCCACACGGAACTGGAGCGGCCGTGCCCTCTGCGTGGGTTTTGTGGCGTGGCCCCTAAGGTAAGGGCGGCCGGGTCTGATGGTAAATGAAGTCTCTCGGCCAGAAAGTTATTTCCAGGAAATCCCCCTGGTTCTATGCTCCTGGCATCACACACTAGAAAGTCAGTGTCCCTGCCACCCACACAGAACATGACCTTCAAACAGAAAAACCGTCACTGTTCCCTCCGCGTTACAAACGTCACAAGGGGGCGACATTAGATTCACCCCGAGATGCGGAGCGTAGTCGAGCGGACTTCCTGTCCGGAGGAGGCCGCCCCCAGGCATGTGACGAGAAGGGCTCCGTGACCCCAGGAGAGAAGGGCGTCGCGACGCGGTGCTGTCCCGTCACCGATCCACACGCTCACTCCCTGCTCAGCCAGCACCTGCTTCACTCCGCCTCCTCCTGCTCCATGAAAACAACCCCAATCCCTCCCACCTCGGGCCTGACCACACTGAGCGCTTTCAGTGGCCGCGGTCAGCCCTTCGGATCACCAGGAGTCAAACCGGAAGGTTTCACTCACTCGGTTTTGAGGCGAGGCGTCAGAGGCCTCGCAGGCTCCCGTGCTCAGAGCCCTGCGTCTCTATCTGAGTTAGCCCGGCCGGCGCGGGCGGACGGCAGGCACACAGTCCACTGTCTCTCCTGCCAACAGCCGTTCAACCACCAGAGTCGGGAGGGAGCCCGTCCTAGCCCAGCCAGACCCCCGACCAGGCCCTGCTCAGCACGATGCTGCCCGGCCCTCACGTGTGGGACCGCCTGGCCGACCTGGAGGCGGGTGGCTCATAATCAACAGAGGTGTTTATCCTGGTTCGGTGAGGGCTGTGCTGCGAGGCCAGCGGTGGTGACAACCCCTCCCCACGTCCCCCCTGTGTCTGTGAGGCTCATCTGCTAATGAGCGGGTCTGTGATTTAAAACTTCATTTCGCCTTCCCTCAGTGCACGGCTACCACACGGCCCTGGGAACATACACCCGAATCCAGAGCCATCGCCGCGCTCCATCAGCCAGCCAGCTCCCGGGCAGTCTGCCCCCAACCCGCACCCAGTCAGCTGGAGAGGCAGCGGCTGGGGAGAGAGGGCCGCGCGATTATTGCTTTCCTGTATTAAAGAATAAATATTTAACGTGGGAAAGCTAACGCACACGAGATGACAAACAACCAGGGAAGGAAATGACCGGCTCCCAGGAGCTGCAGCGAATCAAAGCAAAACCTGAGCTACGCGCGGCCCCTCCGGCACATCCTTTAAGCTTTCATTGAGAATTAAACTATTTTTTAAGCTTCAGTTGAGAGTCAAATCCTCCCGGAGGGCTTTGCCGAAACCTAGTCTAACGGGGTCTTAGGGATTTGGCCACAGAGGGACCACAGCCTTGCCCGGAGGAGCCGGGTTTGCGGGAGGACACAGGCGACAGGAGTGCTCACAGCTCCGAGGCACACGCCCAGCCTCCCCATCTGTCTTCCTAACGCCCCGGTTTCCTGGGCCCAAAAAGGAATTTATATCTAGGTGGGCAGGCGCGCTGCACGCAGACGTTATCAACAGAACCATCCTGGCGGGCAGCGTCGGGGGAAAAGCGACGCTGATCCGATTAGAAAGGCCGGGCTGAGTTTTGTATAATCTGAGAACTCCTGACACCTCAGCCATCTCTGTCGTGAAGTTAGTGCGGCTCTTGTTCATATCCCGGAGCAGAGACATGGGGGCCCTGAGTTTTCGGGGAGAGCTTGCCTCGGCGCCTGCTCTGAGCGGGCACCTGTCCGCAGGCGGGCAGGGAAGGGCTGAGATCTGTTTCCCCAGCACCTTCGGCCGGGCCACCTGAAACCACAGGCGGTCCTCTGCTCTGGGGAGGACTGGGGGTTGTAAGCTGTGCGGAGTGAAGGGCCAGGGAGAGGTGTGTGTTTCGAGCCCCAACTTCGTCCAGCGTTGTCTGTGCCATGTTGTACGTCACGTGACCCCATCTGCCCATCTGCTCAGTGAGAAAGGCCGAATGAAACTCGTCTCCGAATGAGAAGCCGTTGCACAGAGGGGGAGGCCCGGGACCAAGGCCCCCTGGTTGAGGATTGGAGGAGTTAATGTGGATGCCCAACCATCCCCCTGTCCATCCTCCCCAGGGCCCAGGGCCTAGGGCACCTCCTACCACCCATGCCACCCAGAAAGGCAGGCTGCAGGGCACTCCCAGCCCTCGCGACGGTTGCCTGACATGTGCCCGTGCCTGTGCCCGTGCGGCGTTGGCTGTAAGTCAGCCCACGGTGGTGCAATGGCTGCTGTGGAGTGTTTGGACCCTGCCGGGAAGCGCAAGGGTAAGATTTCCTCCTGCACCTCTGAGGCCCAGGCTGCTGGCTGTCTAGGACAGTGGTCGGCAAACTCATTAGTCAACAGAGCCAAATATCAACAGCACAACGATTGAAATTTCTTCTGAGAGCCAAAGTTTTTAAACTTAAACTGTATAGGTAGGTACATTGTTATTAACTTAATGAGGGTCCTCCTAAGGCTTAGGAAAGCCACACTCAAGGGGCCAAAGAGCTGCCTGTGGCTCACAAGCCGCAGTTTGCCGACCATGGGTCCAGGGGCCTGAGACCCATGTGAGAGGTCCTGAGGGCCACACGGTGCTGGCCGCCCACAATAAAATCATCTAAAATGTTACGACCTTCTACGTACAGGACAACTGCTCCCGAAGAGACAGTAGGAAGCTCTCAGTTCCCGACGACAGGTGAGCGAGAGAGGGAAATCGTATTCAGCCTGTGGTCTGTCCACCTGGACAGGGCTCCCTCAGGAAAGGCTTTGGTTTCCATGGAAACAGCCTGTGAGACAATACGTGGTTATTGGAAAGGTTCCTTTAATAACCTCCTTTTCTCTCACAGAGCGGCAACCCCAGAACTGGATAAGATCTTCATCTTCACGCTGGGATTACTGCGTCGTAGACGCACACCCGGCCGGCGGCTCAGTGATTGGGCATCAGCCTGTGAGCCAGGAGGTCACAGTTCGATTCCCCGTCAGGTCACAGGCCTGGGTTGCGGGCTCGATCCCCAATGCGGGGTGTGCAGGAGGCAGCCCATCCATGATTCTCTCTCATCATTAATGTTTCTATCTCTCCCTATCCCTTCCTCTCTGAACTCAGTAAAAATATGTATTTTTTAAAAGTGCTAACGCCCAATAGAAAAGTGGGGGGAATTCACAGAGATAGTAAACAATGTCGTTCATTCGCCCAACGTGATTGTGAAAACCCAGCTTCTAGACCCTGAGCCAAAATCCAGGTGTAAGAAGAAAAATAAAACGCAGTCTGCCCACCAGATCCTTACATTCCACAGACTGTGTAACTGAATAACAGACTGGAAATGTGTCAACTAGGAATAAAAACCCCACAAAACCGGAAATGCACAACGCAGAGCACTGTTCTTCCAGCCGCCAGCATGGGGACTGCTGGAAACCCGGGGGCGGGGGGGCAGGAGCCCGTGCTGGCGAGGCGGCCCTTGGAAGGGTTTTGATAATCCCCTGCAATCACCAAATCCTTTAATCCAAGAATCTACGTCCGAAAAGGCACTCTAAATGTGAAACTGCGCCGCTATGCACAAAAAAGGTGCCTCTAGTGAAGTTATTTTTAACTGTGGATTGCTGGGGGCGGTTAAGTAAACTTGGGTGTAGTCCCAGGACAGAACTGTATAGACTGACAAAGACTCTCTCCCGGTCCAAACGCCAGCCAGCTGCCTCTGAGCTCTTTTTCGATTTGGCCTCGGACTCAGGTCATGTCCTCGAAGCCCAGTGTTAGCCCAAATCCTGCTAAGTCAGTTCAGCCAGACCCACCATCAATACCCCTCCGTCCCCAGGTGAGCTCTGCTTGATAGGGGGGAATTATCACCTGACAGATAGAGCACCTGAATTACTCTGAAAAGTAATCATATTATTTTAGATCTTAGAGCACATGTACTTCAGTGACCAGGGGGGTAAGTTTCTTACATGTGAATAGGGGCTTATGTTTTTCTTAAGTTTCCTTTTCAAGGCTTGTGTGAAGCGAGTGAGGAGGTGACTTAGCTGTGAATCCAGCAAGCAGAACCGATTCTGCTTTACATTTGAACAGGGTCAGGCCGACCCACCAGGAGTCAAAACATCAGCTCATCACCATCATCTCATCACCATCATCTCATCGCCTGATGACTAAGGACAATAGGTGATGTCTGCGGACCCCAGGGCTGCATGTAGCTGCATTCCATCCCCAGCCTCACCCCAACCCCTTCCCCTTCAGAGTCCCGTCCCCTGCTCCTGCTGGGAGGCAGGATTTGATGCCTGTAAGCGCCTGTCTTCTTGGTGGGCTGGCCTTCTCAACCTTATAGGGTTCAACCCCGCCTTCATGATTGGACACAGCGACAGGCAGCGTGAGCCCACCCGGGGGTTCCCGGTAACATGACCACCTGGCCACCTTCGGCCAGTGTCCATCAAGTCAGTTTCTTGAGAATCACTTTCCTGTTCAGGAGGTTTCTGGCCCCAAGACCTGCTGCTGGGCTGCAAAGCCCCGCCCACCCCGGCTGCATTCGGAGGGGCCCAGTCTCTGCTTCCCACTGAGAGCGCTGCGGCCGTCCCGTACTTGCCACACTAATCCCGAGTAAAGTCTGCCGTGCTGTTGTCACACGTGTCATGAATAATTTTTCCCTTAACAATAGCCATGAGAAGAGCATTCATGGAGATTATGAAAATAAATGGAAAACTCCTACTAATGTCAAACCCAAGGAGGAGAAGTGTGCGTGCGGTTTTGACAGTTTCCATAAAAACATTTGCATTTCGATAAAGACGGAAAATGAATCGCCTGAGACAGTAACCGGGGTCTTGTGTTCCCAGTAACATCGTGACGTGTCTTTTCTCCCTTCCACGTGTCTGCACGTTCAAATGTAATAAATATGCAATCACTTCTAATCACCCCTCAAAATGAGTCTATAGGATTTCTGCCAACACCTCGCTCCTCTCCCTTCTTACCTTCAATGCAACATGGCCAAGGCAAACATTAGATTTATAAATTAGGAAGCCTTGCTTTGGGGAAAGGGGCTGGAAGAAGAATAGAAGTGAAATTTAAAGAGTCGACCATAGCTCCTTTTGAAAAAGCCATGCAGCTTTCATCTTTAAGATGAGATTGCCGAGAGGGTCCCCAGGTGGTGATGGTCCCTGTAGCCCTGAGACAAGTCAGGATAAACCCAAGAATAAGACTGAACTGAGGAGGCTTTGGGGTTTGGGGTACAGGTGAGGGTATCATGGGCACACCCCACCACCCGTGGCCCGTTTAAATCCCCTAGTGGGAGGTGGGCACACAGTGTCTGTGAAACAATGGCCTGAGGGGTAAGGAGACCGCCCTTTCCTGTGACCTTGACCAACCTACCCTTTCCTGTGACCTTGACCGGTCTGCCTTTCCTGTGACCTTGACCGGCCTGCCTTCCCTGTGACCTTGCTGGCCTGCCTTCCCTGTGACCTTGACCGGCCTGCCTTTCCTGTGACTTGACTGGCCTGCCTTCCCTGTGACCTTGACCGGCCTGCCTTTCCTGTGACGTTGACTGGCCAGCCAGATTCAGGATTTACTCTTCCACTGGCTCTCTTTCCTCCGTTTAAGGTGGACGCTCCACCTTGCATATTACTTTCAGGACTGGCTCGGTGGCTGATGGGGAAGTCATCTCGGAATGTTCTATATTTTATTATTTTTCGCCAACCAGATTTTTTTAAATAAACCTTTATTGTTGAAAGTATTAAGCATGCCCTCCTTTCTCTCCCCTTGACCCCCTTCAGCGGCCCCTGCCCCACCCCCCTGATGCTCTCCCGGTCCCTCCATGCTGTCTCAAATGGTAGGAGTTCCTTCCTTTTTACATCAGTGTAGTATTCCATCGTGTAGATGTACCACCGTTTTCTAATCCACTCACCTGCTGATGGGCACTTAGGCTGTTTCCAGATCTTAGCTATGGTGATTTGTGCTGCTATGAACATAGGGGTGCATATATCCTTTCTGATTGGTGTTTCTGATTTCTTGGGATATATTCCTAGAAGTGGGATCACTGGGTCAAATGGCAGTTCCATATTTAATTTTTTGAGGAAACTCCATACTGTTCTCCACAGTGGCTGCACCGGTCTGCATTCCCACCAGCAGTGAAAGAGGGTTCCTTTTTCCTCCACATCCTCGCCAGCACTTGTCGTTTGTTGGTTTGTTAATGGCAGCCATTCCGACAGGTGTGAGGTGATACCTCATTGTTGTTTAATGTGCATCTCTCGGGTGATCAGTGACTTTGAGCATTTTTTCATGTTCCTCTCGCCAAGCAGATCCTGAAGCCTCCCTCTAGGTTTACAGAATTCCCTCTGCCATGAATCCTGAGACGAGGCAGAAAGCGGCCCATGGCAGTCTGCACTGCCTCCCTTGCTGCTAGAGTGCTGGTGCTGACAAGGCTGTGCACGCAGAAGCGTCTTGTCCAGACACTGAATCTGAAGCAGAGGATGCAGGGACAGGAGGTGGGGAACCTCTCTCTGGAGGGCGGCAAGATGGAGCAGGGACCCGCGGGGATGGGCAGCCTGCTGGTAACCCCAGCCTCACCCACGGTGACGGGGGTTAGGAAAGACGGGTGTCTGAAGCTCGGTGGGGGCAGCAGAGCAGTGGTATGTCTTTAGGGCAATTCTATGGCACGTTTCGGGGCGTGCCATCCTCAGCCTGATCCTTTACCCTTCCTGGCACGCCTGCGACCTACTCAATATTCCTCTAAATAATATTGCCTTTTTTTTTCTTGAAAATGCCAGAGTGGAGGACATGGCCTATAACCAAAACTGCCTGGTGTAAATGACAGATAAGTAGTATTTTCCTTCTAAAGTGCAATATTAATAGGTTAACCTTTTAAAAATGCATGCTTTCAACAGCTCACACGGGCACATACATGCTTAGAAGGAGCTTGGCTATGACATATGAATTCAAGAGACAGTTTCACCCTGGTTTAAAAATTTTATTTTCTGTTTTTTCACTAAGCTAACTTAAATACCTTACTCAGACGAAAGAATCCGTAATAAACACAACGAAGATTAGTAATTAGCACGGTTTGGTTTCCATTTCAATGGAGGATATTTTGAATGCTGTAGAATTTTGGGCAGCACTGACTTTTTAAATGATAAAAGACAGTTCTGTTGACTAGACACAAAAGCCTAGAATATTAATATGTATCATTAAGGAAAGTTCACAAGCTAATGTCCAAATTATTCCTGGCATTCAACCAAACTCTGGCGGTAATGTTCCGGCCGGAAAGAAAGTTCTTTCGGTTTCTAAAGAGCAAGTGACTGTGATCGCTCTTATTGCCTCAGTCAACTGCCTAAATCATAGGAATTGAACAATGTTTCACGCACCTGTTCACACGTGTCTCGTAGGCTCACACGTCTAGGTTTTTAATAGTCAGAGGACAGCCCTGAAAAAACAACCAAATAGCGCTGCCAGGGAAGCAAGATGAACGTACAAGACTGGAAATATGGAAAATGCTTTCTTAGAAAGCTTCAACCCAGAGCCAGCCGAGACCTCAAGGCACAAAACCACGCAGGTCGGGGGGTGCGGACAGTGTCACAGACGATGCAGTTCCAGAGCCTGGTGCAAGGAGGGACGCTCTCTCCTAGTGCTGATTGGACCACTGGCACCATCACCTGAACACACGTGCACACTGTGACACTGTGACTTAGACTAACAAGTACATGTTTGGCCCGGCCGGCGTTGCTCAGTGGCTGAGCATCGACCTATGAACCTGGAGGCCATGGTTTGATTCTTGGTCAGGGCACATGCCCGGATTGCAGGCTTGATCCCCAGTGTGGGGCGTGCAGGAGACAGTGGGTCGATGATGCTCGCTCATCATTAATGTTTCTCTTTCTCCCTCTCCTTTTCTCTCTGAAATCAATAAGAATATTTTTTAAAAGAAATACATACTAGTATTTGGTCTTCATCCCACTGGGACTCCTAAATCCCGGAGAATTTTTTAGTTTTATTGATTTTTTAGAGAGAGAGAGAGAGAAGCATCAACATGAGAGCGAAACATCGATCAGTTGCCTCCTGCACGCCCCCCACCAGGGACCGAGCCCATAACCCTGCATGTGCCCTGCCTGGGAATCGAACTGGCACCCTCTCAGTGCATGGACGATGCCCAACCAACTGAGCCACACAGGACAGGCCGGGGCCTCCCTGGGGATATTTTAAGTGAGAGGAGCCTCCCCGAAGGGAAGAGGGGCTGGACGTGGCACTGATCATCAATGGCCAATGGCTTAGTCAACCCTGCCTGTGTAAGGAACCCTCCAGAAAGACCCAGAGCTGCGGTCAGAAGAGCTGCAGGGCGGTGGGAGGTGCAGGTGCTGGGAGCGGGGAGTGGCCGTGGGAGCCCCAGGCCCCTGCCCAGTGCCTGGCCCTGGGCGGCTCCTCTGGCCGCTCCTGCGTTGGATCCTCTGTCACAGGTTGGTGACCTGGCAGGTGGTCGTCCTCGCTTCTGAGAGTCATTTCAGCAAATCAATGGCAGCCACGGAGATGGGGCTGGAGGGACTGGCTCACAGCCCGGGGTCAGGAGCCCCCGGACCGTCTGAACTATTGATCGACCTCAGGAGGGGGAGGGGGAAGGGGAGAGGGGATCCTGTGACACTGAGACCTGCCTGGCATGGGAAACCCACACGCGTGGAACACAGAGCCTCTATGAACAGACAGCAGAGGAGCTTCTCCGACACATGCGCACATGCACACTGCATCCCAACACGCAGACCAATGACTGACGGGCAGCTCCCCCGGCTGTTGGAGGCACAGAGGTCAGTCGGGGGGATGGACACCACTGCCGTGCCTGTGCCTAAAACGTGTCCGTTAATTAACTGAACAAGAGCATGTGTGCGAGGTGACCCATCAGCTCGCAGCTCCCAGGACACGCCTGTGGCCGCGGAGTGAGCACACTGTCTGCACTGTCCCCTCAGCTTTCTGTCGTCACAGAAAACGGACAGAAACGCCGGGACGCAGAAGTGCCTGGTGCTGGTGCGCTGTCTGCCCCTTCTTAGCCTTAGCGTTGGGGCGAAATCGCGTGCAGTCACTCAGCTCGGATGGGGGGAGAGTGACACCCGTTCAGGGAGGGTTTGCTCCCTCTCCGCGCCCAGACGGTGCCATCAGAACTCTGACAGGTCCGGCCGGGGCTCCCGTGTCCGTGCGCACAGGACCCGACGGGGTGCTGCACGCCTGGGACCCTCCTGTCACTCCCCTCGAGAAGGGAGCAGCCCACACTCCCTGAGTCACACACATGCTCAGCACGACCAGGACGAGGTGCACTGCTGTGTGCTGAGGTAGCCTCAGTCCCGCACGGCGTGCTGGGAATGCGGGTCTGCGCCTAGGACACAGTGAAGGCGCTTCAGAGCTGAGTGTGCACGTGTTTATGTGAGCACGGGTGTGTGTGTGCATGTGTGCATGCCTGTGCAGATGTTTGTGTGTGCACGCATGTGTATGAGTGCATGTGCATATGTGTAGGTATGTGCGTGTGTGTGTGTGTACCCGTGTGAGTGCCGTGGGCATCTCAGAACACAAACGCACTCTGCCCTTGCTGCAGACGTGAGCAGAAGGAGGGCCCTCAGCAGCTCTGAGGGAGGGGAGAGGCGGCGATGGCTCCGTCTACCATCCCATCTCATGTCTCATGGCCCCTGTGTAGGCCGTGACTTGGGGGAGTCTAGGCTCTGGTTCCTGCTCTGGCCCCTGTCCGCCCGTCCATCACCTCAGTGTGGCAGCTGCCCCAGGGCACACGCAGGCTCCGTGCTCTGTGGTCTCTCCGGTTCCCGAGAGGGTCATTGCCCTGAGCTTCTAGGAGTCATTGCGCCCGACTGAGCTATGTCTCCGTCTCACCCAGCCATTGCAGCTGCTCTGAGTGGGAGGGCAGTCGGTTCTCTGACTATCAGTCTGCTCTAAACATAGGTCTTTCTTCATCCTTTATCTCAATAAACATTCTGAGCATCTATCATTTGGAATGCAATTATAGGCACCGGCACAGAAACACAAATACGATATATTGCCTACCCCCCAGGAACGTGGAGAAGCATGAGCGGCAGGAACATGAATCAGCCATGCAGGAAGAAGCGACATGGCCATGTGTACTTGGTGGTTTCTAGAGATGAGCACGGGCCTCGGGCCTACAAGGGGGCCTCCGTCCGTGGCTGGGCTAGGCACAGGGTAGGTGTGTCGTCCCTCCTCCTCCCCTCACCCCCTCCTCCCCTC
>NW_006298272.1:2116752-2136405 GCF_000327345.1 Myotis davidii
ACATCCCAGCACCAGGGTCGGGCCCCCCACCTGGTGGGTTTCCAGCCGGATGGTCCCATGGGGTTACAGCCAGGTTCCCGGAGCAGGCTCCTCCCTGCTGGGGCCAGGGTCAGGGGTGGAGCCTCCTCCTGTCTCTCCTCCCCTCTCCTCCCCTCTCCTCCCTCCTCCTCCTCCACCACATTCCTCCTCAGATCTGGGCTCCGCCCTGGGGCCACCTTCCCTGTGACCTCCTCAACCCAGAAAAAGCACTCAGTTCTAAGACAATTTTCCAGAAATCAGGAACGCACAAATCTGTAGACAAACAAGATGCCCCCTGTGCCCAGCGACACGGACACAGAATTCACAGCTTAACTCAAGAAGGAGACGCCCTGAGCGACTGGGCTCCACAGCAAACCCCCTGCGGGTCCCGGACACGTGGGCCTCGGGTCACGTCGGGACTGGGCTCCACGGAGCACGGACCAGGCTATGCTATGGCGACTGTTTGAAAACGGGCTTGCGAGCCTTCTCTGCCGAGTTCATAAGCTCCGTCTATTTGTAAAGGAAAGGAAAGGCGCTCGCACTTCCCAGCCTGCGGGTCTTTCAGCTTCCTCAGGGCTCAGGGGGGCAGAGGTCTGCAGACGTGGGAGCCCGCCTGCTCCGGCCCCCAATGTCAAGTTCTCCCCACTTTCCCAGGGACGGGACCCCCCAGCCAGGCCCACACACGCAGGTGAACAACACTTCCCCGCTTCCCCCACCCATGGGGCCATGGTGACCATGATTTAGACAAAGGAACACGAGGAGTGTGTGTGCGGCTCTGGGAGGGCCCGAGGGGGTGGGGGGGCTCCCCTCCCCGCTCCCCCCCAGGAGCAGAGCCCAGCGGCCAGGGGCACGGAGGACCGGGGAGCCCCGACTCCGCCTGCCGACCTCCGGGCTCCTTCCAAGTGGCGCCATCCCATCTGATTAAGCCTCTTCCTTTCTGACTTCAAACACCTGCAGCGAAGCTAATCCTAAATGACACCAATAAACACCAGAGCCAAGTCCCAAACGAGGGGATCATTTGCGAGAGAAATTGTCGTAAACACTGTGTTCAGCTCTAGGTGGAGTGAGTCGAAAGGAGTTGGGGAAGTAGAGTTAAAACGCCGTCGCACCGTAACTCTTGAAATAAAGGATAAACAATGGACCCCTGATCCGGGGATGGTGGTTGGGATACAGTCCGGGCTGTGTCAGCAAATGGGTGCAGCAGAGAGATAAATGAGAGGGAGGGCGACGCAGTGGGTGAGTAAATGTGCTGATCCGTCCTTCTGTCCCGGGAGAAATCGATAGATTCCGTTTCACTTATAAATTCATGAATTGAAAAATGCAGGCTGACGAGTACTCCTCACTGTGTCTGTCCCTGAGCCTCGGGCTCGGCTGACACCATCACGGTGACCTAACACGCTGACGGCTCGTTTTTCTTCCACGAGGAGTGGAGCCGGGAGCCGGGAAATCGGGGGCTGGCACGGACCGCCCTCTGGCAGGAGGCGTGGGGCTGGCTCTGAGTCTCTGCTCCCACCGCGGCCACATTCCCACCTGTGTTCAGACGGCCTCACGTGCCCGATGGTTACCGGGCCTCAAGCCTCCACATCTTCCAGACAGAAAACCACACGGGGAGGGGCAGGAGGACATATTCCCCTGAGTCGTCTGGTATGCCATTCCCCACACACACGGAAGAGAAGATGGAAAACACAGTCTCTTTTTTAACTGCTGATTTCAGAGAGGGAGGGAGAGGAAACATCAATGATGAAAGACAATCATGGATCCGCTGCCTCCTGCATGCCCCCCACTGGGGATCCAGCTGAAACGCAGGCATGTGCCCCGATTGGGAATCGAACCGTCAACTCCTGGTTCCTAGGTCGATGCTCAACCACTGAGCCACGCTGGACGGGCAGGAAAATACAGTCATTAAGCCACACACATGTCTGTCCCTCAGTAAAAAGGGGGTCAGAAGAGGACGAGGAAGATGGACATCGCAGGCGACGAGGGGTCGCTGCCTGGAAGTGAGTGAACAACTTGGCCAATGACTGTGGACCCCCCACATTAGGGAGCGAGAGAGCCTCGGGGACTCCAGCCATAGCCTGCACCGTGTCCAGGCATCACACACGTTAAGAACATGCTCTGCAGGGCGTTCGGGTTGAATGGTGACCCACACAAGGCATATGTTGGGGTCCTCACCCGGGACCTCTCAGTTATTGAGCTGACACGCAACCACCCATGCACACGTATGCACACACGTATGCACACATACGCACACAACACGTACGCACACACATGCACACGTGTACGCACACACACACACCAGCACCAGGTTCCCTCTGGGGCCTGTGGGAAATGGCGAATGTTACACAGACTATTGAAGTGTCACACGGGACCAGCAGGAAGGCTCCAATACCTCCGCATGCAGCTCCAGCGTCATGCGAGTTTGTACGAATGTGCAAGGCTGTTTTTCCAGGAGCCCAGGGTCCTTCACACCTGGTCGTCCGTGTAAACATGTCAAGAAAAGGTGCCGTCCACGTGGGGGCCTAATATCTTGACTTTTTCGAGCAGAAATATTTGCATCGTTTTTTGCGTTGTTGAAAAAGATAAGCCTTCCCCCAGGCCCCATGTGACTTATTTACGACGTCCTTGGGGCTGGTCCTAGGAAAGATGAGCAGGCCGGTAGCTCTGGCTTGGGGTTTCCCTGCCCAGGTTGCAGGCTCCATCCCCAGTGTGGTGTGTGCAGGAGGCAGCCAATCAATGACTCTCTCTCATCATTGGTGTGTGTGTCTCTCTCTCCCTCGCTCTTCGTCTCTGAAATCAATGAAAATGTATTTAAAAAAATAAAAGAATACCAGCTGAAGCCACGCCCATCCTTTGTCCACAGCGCAGCAGAGCTGGTTACAATTCAGAAAAGCTCCCCAGGCTGTGAAACAGCCACAGCCCCAGGAGCACCGAGCACGGGCAGTGCGGGCTGTCACGGCGGATCCAGGGCGAGGAGCATGGATCTCATTCTGAGAGAGTCGAGCCTCGGGGCAGGGCAGCGGCTGTCTTTCCCCAAAGAACCCAGCTCAGCAAATCCGCAGCCAACACAAGAGGCACAGCCACAGGAGCCAGCAGGCGGAGGGCGTGTGGTGTCCCTGCGGATGCACTCTGTCTCGAAGAAGGAAACACACCCCCTCCTGTCTGTCCGCTTCTCTCCTGGGTCAGAGCGACAGGAGGAAGCGCATCACACCTCAGTCAGCTCTGCCTCGGTGAGCGGGCTGGCCCTACCCCGGCTTCCGGTGCTGACCGGGTGAAAGGTCCTCACTGGGCCACTAACCCTCGGGCGTACATGGTGACAGGACGCAGTGACTCTATCGTATTACTGCTTCTCGGAGGAAGAAGAGGAAAGAAATAGACATGATCACTAACACAGCGGGTATTTCAGATGCCCCTGGGACAGAGGACGGGACAGATGAGCCCTGGTAGCAAGACGCTGCCCCACCCGGCCTGGCGTCTCTGCCACAGACAGATGTCACCCCCATAGGACGTGCAAGTGGGCCCAGCCCGCGGGACTCGGTGCCTGAGCGTTGACCTATGAACCAGGGGACAAGCCCAGGTCCCCCGCCCACCCTGCCCCGCTGCCTCCCTCTCGCGTGCGCGCTGTGCTCCATGCCTCCCAGGCGTCCGTGTGCGCACGCTGTTTTGCACATGGAAGAGGGAGCTTTCAGGGGGACTCCTCCAGGTGGGAGAGATATCAGGGGACAGGTGAGTCCTGGTTGTCGGGCGTAGAGGAGACGTGAGGAGACGAGGGGAGAAGGCCCCTGGGTCTGGCCACCTGAAGCCGCCCTGCGGTCTGCAGGTGACAGTGAGAAAGCTGGGCCACCGAGGGCAGAGCTCCTGCCCAGGGGACGGTATCGCTGAAGAAAGCGCATCAGCAAACTCGCGAAGGCGAAGGTGTGCACGTCCCTGTTACTCGATCAGACCCGGCCAGGGCTTGGCTGACCGCGCGAAACCACCGGGCGAGGACGCGGGAGAAGCTGATCTCCTGAAAAAGCCGAAGGGGAGCTGGACGCTCTCTCGGGGAGGCTGGACCAGGGGCGCCTGATGCGCCTCAGCACAGAGTCTTTCACTGTCAGTTAAGGAAACCCCACCCAGGTCAGACCGAACCCTGAAGGAACCTGATTGACTCACACAAAGCCTCAGGGGAGGGTCGACCCAGGGTTCACCTGGGTCCCCAGCCTGCAGCCGGCCGGCCGTGGGGCTCCTCAGACGCCACGATCGTGTGCACTAACTCCTCACAATAAATCACTCTACGTGTATAGAACGTGAATATGCCCACATTTATCTGCTGGTTCTGTTCCCTGGGGAACTGGACTCCCTCGTGCCCTGAGATGTCTTCCGATTGCAGAGGTTTAAGTCACATCCTGCCCACTGCTCTGTGGCTAAAGGCGGGGGATGGGAATCACCACTTTGCAAAGCTGCTCTCACGTGATCCACGTCTTACATTGGGGGTGGAATCTGTTTTTCCGAAAGCTCACGAATTCCTAATTAGAGTCAGAAATTATCAGGTAATAAGAACAGAGAACTTAGGCAGGAATACTGAGGAGATGATCGCAATTGTCCCCCACAAAGACGTGTCATCTGACTCGCCCATCGCAGGCAAGGACGTCGGGTGCAGGCACATCGTCGGGTACATTCTCATTAACTCAATGTTCCTTACTAAGTGTTTTTAAATAAATTTAATTAAAGCATTGAACAGGCTCTTCAACAATATTAATAAAGGCTCCAAGTAACTTCTCTCAAGAAAATAGCTCAATGCATTCATTATTCTCTTCAAAACCCTTTTGCCTGCGGTCAAATTATCGTTCGTTAATTTTTTTTGCACCCACACCTGGGACCAGGCACTGACGTGAGCACTCAGGGAACTCATAGGCTGAGTGTGGGAACAACCACAGGCAACGAATCCCAGCCCCTCTGTCTCCAGGCCCCGGTGTGGCTCATAGGAAGGGGGTGTACATTTCCTGTTTCTCCCAAGACGCCTCATACATGGCACCTGTACGTCTTATACATGTCTGCCGGGAGCCGGTCCATCCTTGCTGTTTCAAGGGACCTGGCATATATGGCATACTGTTCTTAATATGTTTGGTCACCTTCTTGGCACTATGTGTTTTAACCAAGGTCACCTCTCTGAGAAAGCGTGTTTCCCCAGGTAGGGATTTTCCCCTGAAGTTAGGGAGGGAATAAAACCTCTTAACTGCCAGGCGGGTAATTAATCACTTTAACTACGAACAATCATGCTTAAGTACATAATCTTTACTCCCTGGAATGGAGATAAGAAACACCCTAACCTTTGGAATAGAGATTGATAGGATTAGAATCAACTGGTATAAATACAGATGCAACAAGACAACAGGAGACAGAACTTAGAGACAGAACTTAGAAGACAGAACTTAGAAGACAGAACTTACACAGAACTTAGATGAAGATCCTAGAGACAGAACTTAGAAGACAGAACCTACACAGAACCTAGAGACAGAAGAACTTCGCTGGAGAGAACATGGCAAAAGATCCTGGACAGAACCTGGCTACAGAACTTGGTTGGAGAACCTAGACAGAACCTGGCTGAAGAACCCGGATACAGAACCTGGCGACCGAACCTGGCTGGAGAACCTAGCGAGAGAAAATGGCTACAGAACCTGGCTGGAAAACCTGGAGAACCTGGCTGGAGAACCTAGCAAGAGAACATGGACACAGAACTTGGCTGGAGATTGTGGCTAGAGATCCTGGCAAGGCTGCTGATCAACTGAACACTGTCTCCGCGTCATTCCTTCTTCGCCAACTCCGTCCACACCTTTGGGGACCCCTGGACCTGCTGGGATTGGACCCCGGCATCTGTACCCTTATAAGCGTGTCACCTGTATGCCTTATACATGTTACCTGTACCCTTATAAGCATGTCACCTGTATGCCTTATACATGTCACCTGTACCCTTGTAAGCGTGTCACCTGTACGCCTTATACATGTCACCTGTACCCTTATAAGTGTGTCACCTGTACGCCTTATACATGTCACCTGTACCCTTATAAGTGTGTCACCTGTACGCCTTATACATGTCACCTGTACCCTTGTGAGCATGTAACCTGTACACCTTGCAGCATGTCACCTGTACCCTTGTAAGTGTGTCACCTGTAGTCACTCATGATAAACGCCAGTTGAATCCAGATAAGCCCAGGGATCATCACCCAGACAAATCCTGGAATCACCGTGACCCCAAACAGGGTGCCCACACCCAGTGCCTC
This sequence comes from Myotis davidii, assembly GCF_000327345.1. Taxonomy (NCBI): domain Eukaryota; kingdom Metazoa; phylum Chordata; class Mammalia; order Chiroptera; family Vespertilionidae; genus Myotis; species Myotis davidii. The sequence goes on from NW_006298272.1 coordinate 2,123,028, forward strand.
ATTCTTAAATTTAAAAAGTAACAACAAATTAATGTAATTAACTATTTGGCTCGAGTGTGGTTGGATTAACTTAATGAGTAGTAAAATTGTACATTGAAATGATTTTACATCATACCCCTCGCTGAGCCGACCGCTAGGAGACGCGGAGAACAGGAGCATGTGTCCCTCTTCCTCTCGTTTCCATAATATTAACAATGAGAGCTCACTAGCTTTCCTGGAATCCTGGCCTATGAGGGGCATTAAATGGTGGGATTTCACCACGCGTGGATTCCTCCTGAGAACGTCCCATTCCCGGAAACTGCTGGGTAGAAACACACGGTTAATCGCCAGCCAGCATGTGGACACAACACGGGTCCTATGACCCAGGGTGTCCTCGGTCCCGTGTCCCACATACGAGAAGACCGGAGATGAGTGACGTGTAATTCCCCCCCTCAGGCTCTCCTCTCAGTGCTCTGCCCCCGGCGGCCAGGTCGGTCCTGGTCACCATGCCCTTCTACCTGGGTCTCCTTGGGTGGCCATCTCTCACAGAAAAGCCAGCTTCCCCACGAAATGTCCGTGAGTCGCTCCAATGCATATACACGTACATGTACGCACACATACACACATGCATGCATACACACATGCATACATACACACAAGCACGCACACATACACACAGAGAGATTTTTAGAAAATCAAATGCTTATATAGCCATCCCACTGTACCAGGAATTGCTCTTACTTATTTTACAAATATTGCTTGTGTAATTTGGTCAACGCCATAGGAAGTGGGTGCAATTATTGCCCCATTTCCACACACCCAGCCCGGGCGTCAGGAGGCCGGAGCTGAGCCATTCGATAAGTCAGCCACGGTGCACCGTCTGCGTCCAGGCTACGCCTCCAACTACAATGCTGCTGCATCAGGGTTTGAGGTGTGGGTTAAAGAAGAAAGAAAAAGCAAACTTGTTATGTAAGCTGAAGAATTATCCTCGCAAATCAGTTTATTGTCACCAAAAGGAAAATGTACTGAGCATTAAGGATGCAATTTAAGGGTTATGTCTTTGAGTCTCGTGTTTGAAGTTACATTATCCAGTTTCTTAGGCAACAGATGAAAGCAACGCAAATGGCCCCGTGTCAAGGAAGCTTCTGGCATGTTTTGCTTTATGGTTTTATCCTCATCGCTTTTTTCTCCCCGTGAATACTGCAAAGGCCTTCAACATAAATTGCTCTCGAATAAGCAATGCAATCATTTATGTTCTGATCTTTAAAGAAATCTGTGCCCAACTCTGAAATGGACCTAAAGATACAGAATTCTGTAAGGGGAGCAGTGACTGGCACTGGTGAAATTTATCAACCAAGAGCTGTTTGTATAAAACCCCCCAAAAGAGGCTAGAAACACAGCCCGGTGGTGACTTAAAGCAGCCGCAAGCGGTCAGCAATACCACCAAGAGGGACTCAGACCAGGACCATGACTCTGATGTGATGCCTCCTTGCATCGTGCCAGCGCCAGCCAGCCAGGATGGATGGGCATGCGCTTCAAAGGGGGGTGGCAAGAGTTGAACTGGCGACCGCTTGGTGCACAGGACGATGCTCAACCACTGAGCCCCGCCACTGGGCGTGTCACCCTGTATGCAGGTGCTGAGCCTGGGCCCTGGGTGTCTCACCCGTGGCACAATCCACCGCGTCCACCGTGGCCATCGGGCCCCTCCCGCCACTGCACAGGCCTCGGAGAGGGAGACTGTGCCCCCGCGGCTGCCCAGTCAGCAGGGCTGAGGATAAATGGTCTGGCCGCTGAGTCTCACGGTTCCTCCCAGCACCAGTGACCGTCCCACGTCCACCTGCTGGCTTGCCTGCTCGTCTCCTCTGCAGCCGGCGTGTCGCCCTGTGCCATCCTAGCTGAGTTTGCCATTCTTCTCGGACACGGGGCAGGATCTGAGCGTGGGAATTCCAGGGCCCAGCCACACCCAGTGACGTCCAGGTTCAAGTCCACCCAGAGCTGCCTGAAAGGGAATTCGTGATGAGGTTCCAGACGGAGATGGTGTGGACATTGAAGACTTCAGGGTGCAGTGGGGGAGGCGTGGGGGGGAGGGAGAAGGCGGGCTGGAGTGGGAGGAAGGGAACGCAGGCCCTCAGAGGCGGTTCTGTGTCTCTCTGATCCTTGGCTGGTTGCAATCTCTCCACTGAGATGAACCCCCGAGTGTGGCTCTGGGTTACATCATGCGGTCAGGTCCCCAGAGGAGAGGCTGCGGGACACAGGCTGCCCTGCCCGCGACCGACTCCTTCCCACCTCCGCAGCCTGAATGCCTCCTCCGCTGGTTCCCGCCTGTGGTCCGCACATGAGTTCAGGGGAGAGGGGGGAGCAGGCTTCCCCGCTGACAGCCGCGATGGGAGGCCCAGCCCTGCTTGTTCAGAACAACTGGCCACCAGCAGAAGCGGGGTCATCTACACGGGATTTCTGTCGCTCTTGGCGAAGCCAGCGGGACCTCAGTCACATTCCTCGCCCAGGAGAACGTGACCTGTCGGGGGCCAGGCTGATGGAAGGGCCAGGGCGGCGGAGCCGTGGTGCTGCATGTGGGGTGGAGGTAAGGATCCGCATATTACACAGTCCGCACGTTTATAGAGGAAATACACCCAGGGACCACACGCCATGTTACCTAAGACTCCGCGCGTTCTGAGGTACATCTATGACCATGAAGAGAAAAAGCCCTCGCCGGTTGCTCAGTGGATAGAGCGTCGGCCTGCAGACCGAAGCGTCCCGGGTTCGATTCCGCTCAAGGGCACAGACCCGGGTTGCGGGCTCAATCCCCATAGACCAGGTAGGGGGCGTGCAGTAGGCAGCCGATCCATGGTTCTCTCATCACTGATGTTGCTCTCTCCGTCTCCCTCTCGCTTCCCCAAAATCAATAAAAATATATATATTTTAAAAAAGAACAGGCCTTAGGCCTGGAGCACCTCTGACCACGAGCTGCAGAGCCCTCCCTGGACGCAGCACCAGTGGGACGTCTCTCCTGCTTTCACTCTCAGCGTGCGCTCCTCTGTCCCCGTAAGCGTGCGTCACACGGCGCCCAGCCATCCCACCGCCGTCCTTGGTGTGCCCTTCAGAAAGGCTGTGAACAGACAGCTCCCAGCTGCCCAGCAGCCCAGCGGCCCAGAGGAGAGGGCACAGGGATGCCTTCGTCACCTCCTCCATTGGCCCTGGAGGGCCCGCCGGGCCTCGCCCTGCCCTCGCCCTGCCCTCGCCCTGCCCTCGCCCACTCTCCTGGACCGGAAGCCTCTCACACATCACTGGCGCCAAGACACACAGGTGATGCTGAACAGAGCCAAACAGAGGGACAGAGCTCCTGGGACGAGTTGTGCGTGTGCAGAGCAGGCCTCCAGCACACGCCAGGAGCCTTGTCCACTCATGGCCCAGGTGTGCGGGTGTGAACTCCATCTGGACAGGGACCAGGCATTGGGAGTCAAGTCGAGGGGCAGTTAAAAGGCTCCCCTCCTCCCAGTGCCAGGAGGACCTGCCCCTGACACACAGCCTGCTCTGCCTCAGCCTCAGCACATGTAGGCATACAAGCAGGGCGGGCAGGCTGAGAGAAACTTGCTCAAGTTTTTCCCACACTTGACAACAACATTTCCGAGCGTGTCACGACGTACTCAGCTAAAGACACTGACGCTGGAAGAAGTTCCTCTAAACTCTCCCTAATAAAATCCAAATTTCCATCAGGCATGTTAGAGAAAATATCCCCATTCCTCCCATAAAAATTAACATCATAAAATCACTGTCATAACCATCCCATCAGCCGCAGGAGACGTAAGAGCAGAAAAGGTCCTCGTTGACGGAGCTTGGCCTGACAGACAGGGACCCTGAGACCAGGAGACACCCGGCCCCACACACCTGCGCTCCCCACGCAGCCCAGCACGGCCGGCCGGGACTCGGAGCAGAAAAGGGGATTTTAATCTCCCTGGAAACCTGTTCCGTGTTAGCCGCTCAGTCCCTGCCACTCACACACTCTGAGAGCCGTCGCTCTTGAGTCCTCATTGTCCTATTTTTAAATTGGAATCGGATCTTTAAGATTCGTAGGAGGGAACTCACTCGCCACCCACTGCACGGGATAAATTATGTCACAGGCGGTGACGCTGTAAGAGGAAGCTTTCCCTGCTAATTGCATGGAAGAGGGTGGGAGACAGGCTTTCTGCTCCTACGAATGCAGAATGCGTCACCTCCCTTGTTTCCGCAGCGCTAACAGGACCCTGGTAAACTCTTCCTAATTATTCATGCCCCGGGGCCACCACCAATTACATATTTAAAATTAAATAGAAGCGTGCTCACCCCGAGAGAAAAATCTCTGCTAACATAGCAGAGGCATAGATGACAAATCTCTTCGTTAACTCAAAGGTGATTAAAAAACACTCCGAAGACAGCTCACCGGCACGTCACAGATGTGGCTTCATCGGTCGGGAACATTTAATCAAATGTCACTTGTTCATGAAGTCACGGCGCACCATAGTGGGAATTAATGGAAGTTAATTTAGGGTAAGATGCCCTAAGCCAGTGGTCGGCAAGCTGCGGCTTGCGAGCCACATGCGGCTCTTTGGCCCCTTGAGTGTGGCTCTTCCACAAAATACCACACCCGGGCGCGCATGTACAGTGCGATTGGAACTTCGTGGCCCATGCGCAGAAGTCGGTATTTCGTGGAAGAGGCACACTCAAGGGGCCAAAGAGCCGCACGTGGCTCACAAGCCGCAGTTTGCTGACCACTGGCCTAAGCTATAGCAAAAGGATACGAAAGTATCCTTGTTAGTGAAGCACGAAGAGCTTAAACTTCTATAACAAATAGCAGCTCAATATCAACTAATTTTAATGGCTTTCAAGTACATGACAGAAGATAATGCATTATCAGAAAAAATATCCAAACTACCCTAGCACCTCACCCAGAAACAGGTTCACAAGACAAGACAAAATAAACTTTCTTAAGAGTTCGTAAACAGAAATCCCTGCCTATCCTGGCAGGCCGGCCACGCCATATATTATCCGTGTGGCTGAGAAATGACTGAATGAAAACATAGCCCTGGCTGGGGTGGCTCAGTTGGTTGGGCAAATCCTGTGCACTGAATCCAGTTCGATTCCCAGTCATGGCAAATGCCTGAGTTTCGTGTTCAGTCCCCTGTAGGGGGCAGGCAGGAGACAGTGGATCCATGGTTTGCTCTCACATCAATGTTTCTGTCTCTCCCTCTCCCTTCTTCTATCTCTAAAAAAAAATTAAAAAATCTTTTTTTTAATCTATATAATTCAACGAAGCACAGCTTCTTGGAAACCATTATATTCAATTAACTTATGACCCCGTTTCTGATAGTTCCTGGATGTCTGGATGTAATACAAGGTGGATAATACAATATGCACGGCGGAGGGGAGAAAGTTCTGTCTGTAAACAGTTCTTGTTAGATATATGTCCAGATGGAATCTATCTCTACTTCACATCACTCAGAAAAGTTACTTTAGATTTTAAATCTAAATGTAAAACTCAAAACATAAATAGTCCAAAGAACATAAGATAAATTATTATTTTCATGATCTTGGGACAGGGAAAGATTAAACAAGACACACAAAATAACCCCCACAAAATCTGTAAATTAGACCCCATTAAAATTAAGAACTTCTGTTTTCTGTTTATAAAAAAAGTACTATTACAAAAATGAAAAGGCAAGCCATAGAGCGGAGGGAAGTATCTGCCAAACATTCAACTGACAATAGAATAATGTACAGAATACAGTGAGAAGTCCTAAAAATCAATAGAAAAAGACAGACAACCAGGCACTTCACAACTGAGAATACCCAAAAGACAACAAATATATTAAAAGGTATTCAATTTCATTAGTAATCCTCAAAATGAAAACAAAACCCAAATAAGATGCCACTATGAAACCACAGGAGTGGCTAAAGTGAGGGAGACAATACCAAGTGTTGACAAGCACATGGAACATTAGACACTCTCATCCATGATAAATCTGTACAATCAGGTTAAACATACACACAGCCTGCAGCACACGTGCCCAGCAGTGCTGAGAGGCAAGGAAGAGGGGGCTGCAGCAGCACAACTCCTAACAGCCCCAGATCATAAACACCCCAACTCACCAACAGCAAAAGACAAGAGCTGTGGACAGTGATGAAATAGATTAACCATGTCCAGCTACATAGGACATGGCTGGATCTCACAAGTACATTTATAAGTAGAAAAAGGTGAACTCGGAGAATACATGCTATATAATTCAATGTACATCAAACTGGAAAATGGGCAAAGAAATCGGGCAGTCGCTGCCTTTCAGAAGGAAGGAGGGATGCTGACTGGGAGGCAGCAAGAGGAAGGAAGGGGTCAGGGCGGCCGCTTGTCTCTCTCCTGCCCTGGTGACTCTGTAAACGCATCCTGAATAACGTTTGATTAAACTGCACGTTCCTGTTGTGCATTTGCATATGGGCACCGGGCGTCAATGAGGATAGCTTTGAGAAAAGAACACCTAGCCCGGCTGGGTGGCTCGGTGGCTGAGCGTCGACTTATGAACCAGGAGGTCTCGGTTCAATTCCAGGTCAGGGCACACGCCCAACTTGCGGACTCCATCCCCAGAGTGGTGGCGTGCAGAAGGCAGCTGATCGATGACTCTCTATCATCATTGATGTTTCTATCTCTCTCTCCCACTCCCTTCCTCTCTGAAATCAATAAAAATATTAAAAAAGAAAGAACGTAAGAAAAAAGAGCACCCATTTCATGCGCATGGTTCCTCCCTCCTCGTTCTCCTCCACATTGCTGCTCCGGATGGTTTTGGGGAACCAGTGCCCTTACTGTCATGCTGGGCATGAGTTCAAGTCCTGGGCAGAACATGAGCTGCAGGAGCCAAGACCCCCAAGGCCAGGTCCTCTGCTGGACGGCCCGCCTCTGAGCTTCTAGGTGAGGGAGACATGCACCCTTATCTGGGCTACGACACTGCAGGTCTGGTCACTCCTGGACAGATCCTCTCTGCTCAGACCCCTCACCTCCCACTCACAACCTCACCCGGAGTCTTACCCAATGCGGTGAGCCATTCCAGAAACGTCTACTCAGAGAAAACACAGCCCGACCCTCAGGTAGCGATGACTATTGGGTGCTGCCAACACATCGCACAGTAATGGCAGGCGTCCTGCTTTGCTCCCCTTAAAGCCCAGCCGTGTTTCAGGGCATTGATTCCCTTTTCAGCTCTGGCAGCTGCTGCCTCGTGTAATTGGAGTGTAGCCTTTCCCTCCTTCCCATGTGATTCACTCCCATGTGTTAATAGTTGGCAAGTGATTTTTTCCTAAATCGACAGATATTTCCAAGTGCTTTGCTTGGTTTTTCCCTTGACAATCCCATGAGCCCTTAGTGTCACCTGGAATATCTCACATGGAAACCAAGAAAGGGGACAGGAGACATGTCACATAGAGGCGCCATTCGCGAGGACAAAAAGCCATTTCCTTGGCCAAGAGGTCGCTCAGCATGTCTCACAGAGGAACACTGTGGTCACACAGTCCAATGGAAGAACAGAAGGGCACAGCAGCTCCCCCAGAGCCAGGAGCCCAGGGGTCACACGTGAACAGAGGAGCCCAGAGCACAGGCCGCTTCTCGGGGAGTTCACAGGTCATCCTCTAACCCTGGAGTTCACAGGTCATCCTCTAACCCGGGGAGTTCACAGGTCATCTTCTAACCCTGGAGTTCACAGGTCATCCTCTAACCCTGGAGCTCACAGGGCATCCTCTAACCCGGGGAGCTAACAGGTCATCTTCTAACCCTGGAGTTCACAGGTCATCCTCTAACCCTGGAGTTCACAGGGCATCCTCTAACCCGGGGAGTTCACAGGTCATCTTCTAACCCTGGAGTTCACAGGTCATCCTCTAACCCTGGAGTTCACAGGTTATCCTCTAACCCGGGGAGTTCACAGGGCATCTTCTAACCCTGGAGCTCACAGGTCATCCTCTAACCCAGGGAGTTCACAGGTCATCCTCTAACCCTGGAGTTCACAGGTCATCTTCTAACCCTGGAGTTCACAGGTCATCCTCTAACCCTCCATCCTCCATTTTCATCTCACTTTCTATTTCCTTGGTTGCAACTCCGGGTAGGCAGAACTGAACCCAAATATTTGCTTTTTATAAGTTCTCCCTTCACATTCCAGTGTTTCAGGGCAGGGTCACTGTCTCCTGCACCCACGTTGGCCCTACCCACCTTCTCCCGTTTGGAAAGAGACCCCCGAGTGCAACAATGAATCTCAAAAGCAGTGGCAGGGTGTTGTGCACTGGATGTTGGTGTCCACCCGAAAGGTCCCATGCTGAAGCCCTCACTCCCGAGTTCAGCGATTTGAGAGATGGGGCCTTTGGGGGTGAACTGGGGCTAGATTAGATCCTGAGGGTGGGGCCCTGTGACGGGATTAGTGCCCTCATAGAGGAGGAAGAGACACCGGTTCTCTCTCTCCGCTGTGTGCGGCTCACTGTCCACAAGCCAGGGCTGGGGTCTCCACCAGGATCTAAGTCAACCGCCACCTTGGTGCTGGGCTTCCAGGCCCCAAAACTGTGAGGAATGATGTCCATTGCTTGGGCCACCCCATCTGTGGTATTTTATTGTAGCAGCCCGAGCTGACTAAGACACAGGAGATAAATACTAACTCAAGAAAGGTTGAAGTTCTGGAAAAAGTAGTTATTCAATGAGTGCAAGACTCTGTTCGTGGCCACAGAGGCAAGAGGAAGGGAGAGGACAGGACCTAGAAAATGGGGAAGGAAAGCATGGACATTAAGAGGAAGGAGCCTCGCCATTCCCAGGTAGACGCAGACAGTCGGCAGCTGAACATCAACATCGAAGACGTGTTCGGCCCAGCCGGTGGGGCTCAGTGGTGGAGTGTTGATCTGTGAACCAGGAGGTCACGGTTCGATTCTTGGTCAGGGCACATGCCCAGCTTGTGGGCTCCATCCCTAGTGGGGAGGGGGGGCGTGCAGGAGGCATCACATCAATGATTCTCTCTCCTCATTGATGTTTCTATCTCTCCCTCCTTCTCCCTTCCTCTCTGAAACCAATAAAAAAATATTTTTTTTAAAAAAGACGTGTTCTACACCATCTCCTGAACTCTGAGCGCGTAGGTGCCCCCACATGTGAGGCGGAACTCTTTCCTGAGATGGACCCAACCTTGGAGGGATGCAGGTCGCTGTCCATCCCTCCCTCCCCTGCTCCGGGGGAGGTTCTGGGAGGTGGGCTGGCTGTTGAGTCAGCCTTGCCTCTGAGGAGGTCCGTGTATGTGGAGAACTGGGGGTGGGAGGGATACCCAGCGTCCACAGCCCCCAGGAGAAGGAGCTCTCATGTGTCTGGTGTTGGACGTTTCCTCCCTCAGGAGGTGGGAATGGAGAGGATCAGTCACAGGAGGAAAGACACACATCTCCCCACCACCTCCACAGGAGCCCAGCGCTTCCCCAGCCCCTCGCGATGGCCAGCGACTGACCCCGCCCCCCAGGCCCTGGCTGGTGCCGCATCACACCAGCTGGTTTATGTCAGACAGAGCACTGTGCGCCTTTGAGCCTCAGTTTCTCCGGCTGCGAAGTGGGCCTGCTAACATGATCTCCAACGACGGCTGCGGGGTTAACATGAGAAAGTGGAGAGAGGACCCCTCCCCGCCTGGTACGTGGGGCTTAGTAAACAGTTCTCTCCCTTCACACGTGACTAAGGGAGACCTGGTCACAGGGACAAACCCGCTGAGCATGTGTGAAAGCCCCTGGACGCCCTCTGCTGCTGAGCAGCTGTCACACGGGAACTTCCCTCCGGGAACACTTTCCTGAGCCTCAGCTCCAGGCCTGTGAAGCTGCGATAAAACCGCCTCCTCGCGGGTGGTTCGTGGGAATAAGGGACAGGGTGGCTCGAGGATTAAGGACAATAAATGTCAAGCTCAGCTCAGGGCTCAGCCTCCAGCGAGCATTCCACCTACAACATGACTGAGTTCTGGTCACAGGCACCAGATGGAGAGCGGGCACCTAGACAGGCCGGCCCGCGTGGGGCGGGCGGAGACCAGACCAGACGGCCATACAGGGGCATTCCGCCCCCCATTAGTAGGGTGAAGGCGGGAACTGCTGGGGATGCAGTGAGCGTGGCAATAGCACAGAGGTTCCTAAGGAGGACGAACATCCTTGCTGGGGGAGACCCTGCTGAAGCGTTCAGGGGTAGAGCACTGCGAGATCTAGAATGTTCTGTTTAGCAAACATGGCAGAGATGACGCAAATCTGGTTGAATGGGAGCAATGGGAGAGTCCGAATGGTGGGTCTAGACCAGGGGTCCTCAGACTACGGCCTGCGGGCCACATGCACATACAAATATTGTGTTTGTTCCCGTTTTGTTTTTTTACTTCAAAATAAGATATGTGCCGTGTGCATAGGAATTTGTTCATAGTTTTTTTTTAAACTATAATCCGGCCCTCCAACGGTCTGAGGGACAGTGAACTGGCCCCCTGTTTAAAAAGTTTGAGGACCCCTGGTCTAGACACTCCCGTGCTGTTCTGAAAACACTCAGAATAAAAAGTGTCTTTTAGCCCAGCCGGCAGAGTTCAGTGGTTGAGCATCAGCTATGAACCGGTCAGGGCACATGCTGGGCTGTGGGCTCGACTCCCAGTGGGGTGCGTGCAGGAGGCAGCTGACTCTCTCTCACCATGGATGTTTCTTTCTCTCCCTCCCTCTCCCTTCTTCTCTGAAGTCAATAAAAATGTATATATTTTTTAATGTCTTTTAAACCAGGCCCAGTGTCTCAGTGAAGAGCAGCCGGAGGCGGCTGGCACCCCCATGTGGCCTCACAATGGGGGAGTACGGTTGGGTCAGGAAGCAGCAGGGGCACTGGGCCTGGTGCAAGCTCTGCCTCAGAACAGGGGGAGCCCCGCATTCCATACTCGAGGGGGGGGGCTGGGGAGAGGCCTGGGGACTGGGGTGACACAGAGCTGGCCCCGCTCCAGCTCCTCCACCTGCGAATCAATCTGAGGGAGATCTGTAAGCGCCCTGAGCGCGGAGGCCTCCCCCAGACACACAGCCGGAGGGACGCACGGACTCTGGTCCGACGTGTTCAGGAAGCTCGCATCTGACCATAGTGACTGCCGTGTGAGTAACTGAATTCTACACAGTTTGTGCTGACTCGTCACTAGATACGTACATTCCAGTTTCCACAGGACACAGTGCCACCTGGCATCCGAAATCCTCCCAGTGAGAAGGTCCTCCCTCAGGAAGGATGCACGTGGGCATATACCGACCATACCTCCCGCCCCTGCCGAACGCCCTAAGTTCAAAACCTGGGCGCTGAGCCCGCCACGTCCCCTCGCACCCTCAGCCACAGGACACGCTGTCCCTCCTCCCACCAGGTCCCGCTGATGCCCCCTCGGGGCCTGGATTGTACCGTCTACCCCCAACGCCAGCCAACCCCGCACCATGGCAGCGATGGCACCACAGGCGGAAGACATGACGGAACAGAGTTCAGGACAAGACAACTGGGGGAGAGCCAGGCTCAGACCAGCTCAGTGAGGTCACTTCCTTTTTTAAAAAAAAATATATTTTATTGATTTCAGAGAAGAAGGGAGAAGGAGAGAAAGAAACATCCATGATGAGAGAGAATCATGGATGAGCCGCCTGCTGCACGCCCCACAGTGGGGATCGAGACCACACCCTGGGCATGTGCCCTGACCAGGAACTGAACCGTGACCTCCCGGTTCATTGGTCGACACTCAACCACTGAGCCACGCCGGCCAGGCTGAGTGAGGTAACTGCTGAGCTCGGGGATATTGCCTGGGAACGCAGCACCCTACCTGTGCATCTGCGAGGAGACGAGTGTTCAGAGAGCTCCTGGCACTGAGTAGACCCACAGGCACTATAACTAGACGGGAAGGAGGCTGAGAGAGCAGCGAGTCACGGTGAGGCAGTATCTGCCAGGTATGGAAGGGCCGAGCCCTGGAACCCCGCCCGCCGGCCCACCTGTCGGCAGGGGCCACCCCGAAGCCCTGCCAGGGTACTCCTGGCAGACATGCCCGCCTGGCGCCTCACCTCCAGACGAAGCTGTGGGAGGAGCTCACAGACCTGAGCTGCACTCTGGCCAAAAACGCTGTATCAAGATTAACTATGTGACAAAAATGTGCAGCAACATCAGCTAATTGCAAAGTTGAGGAAGAGAAAGTAATTAAAGTTAGAGATGAGCCAGCAAGGCATCCACTTAGTTGTGAGCACAGAACAACCCCAGTCTGAACCCTCTGCTCCCTGGGAGGCGGGAGGCTGGGCGGGGGAGGGCGAAGCTGTGGCACATCTGCATTTGGGGTGTCCTGGTCGGGAGGCTACTTAGTGAAGCTTGCACTGCGAGACTCTTATGGACAGCAGGCTTGCGCCCCCTTCCCCCCGCCCCCAATCTGTATGTTGAATTCCTAACCCCAATGTGAAAACAGTAGGAGGTGGAGCCTTTGGGGGTGATTAGGGCACGAGGGTGGGGCCCTCAAGATAGAATTAGTGCCCGGGAGCTCCCTCCCTCTGAGGACACAGCGAGAAGCCAGCCATCTGCCTGGCCAGCACGACCAGGGGTGGAGCATTGACTTGTGTCTCCGCATTAGCCCACGGCTGCCTCTCCTCTCATTCTGCTCAGTGTCCTGGGAGCTCAAGGCAAACGTCTGTCAGCTCCACCCTCAGAGCAGCCCTGCCTCCTGGACACGAGGAACAAATGGGGACCCGAGAAGGCGCCACCCTCCCGAGACGGGAGACAGTCAGCTGGGCAGCAAGACCCGAGGAGCGGATCTCACAAGCTGGCCCTTCCTGAGAGCCGGGGGGTTTCTCCTCTAAGTGAGTTCCGTGCAAAGACCTGCAGTGACTGTGGGGGCCCCAGCCGAGGACACGGCCCGGCGTCACCCTCGGAGTCATCTCTCGGGACCGCAGAGGGAGGGAGCAGTTACCAGACTTACTGGGCCGTCACTTCATGAGGCACGTAGACGTCGGGCGCTGTGCTGTGCTCCTGGAGTTGATGGAATAGTGTATGGCAACTATGACTGAAGATAAAAGATTTACCTAAAAATTTAAAAACTTTTTAAACTCAAAATAATTTTTATGGTCTTTTTTATTGCTTTCAGAGAGAAAGGGAGAGATAGAAACATCAATGATGAGAGAGAGTCATTGATCGGCTGCCTCCTACACGCCCCACACTGGGATGGAGCCCACAACCCAGGCATGTGCCATGATCAGGAATTGAGCCGTGACCTCCTGGTTCATGGGTCCACGCTCAACCACTGAGCCACACCAGCTGGGCTCAAAATAATCTTTAAAAAAGAAAGTCGTCAGAAAGAAGATGGCGGCGATATAGGCAGACGCGTCCCAGGTCGTGTCCCAGAGCAAATGGAGTGAGCAGCTGAAACTAATAACACAC
>NW_006298272.1:2143074-2148969 GCF_000327345.1 Myotis davidii
AGGATGTCCAGTCTGCTGGGCACACCTGTACTTCATAGTGAAAGATGATGCTTGTTGGGTCCCAGCTGAGTCTACGCACCTCCTGGCCTGAACGCCATAGGCACAGGGGGAGGGGCAGAGCCATGGTGCACTTCCTGCCCCCATGGGTTCACCTCCCTCCTCCATGGAAACTTCCTTACGTCCCGCCTCAACCTCAGCTGCATAAAGGAAGCTGAACAGCCTCCTCTCAGGGGCAGTGGGGACCTTGCTCCCAGCACATGTGGTCAGTTTGGCTCAAATAAGCTCATGGAAGTTCTCTACAGGGTGGACACATCGAACATGGACGACGTGGGAGACTGAGCGAAGACAACCCCCCTCCCCAGTCGGGTGGGGCCCGACCTGCGTGGCTCCATGGTTGAGCGTGGACCCATGAACCAGGAGGTCACGGCTCAATTCCCGGTCAGGGCCCGTGCCCGGGTTGCGGACTCCATCCCCAGTGTGGGGTGTGAGGGGCAGCCCATCCATGGTTCTCTCTCATCATTGATGTTTTTTTTCTCTCTCTTTCTCCCTTCCTCTCTGGAATTAATAAAAATATATATTTTTAAAAATCAGCTGAGGGCCTGGCTGGAAGAAAAGGTGAGAGAAGGGGGAATTCACCTCCTCTGTCTGGATGCACGAGCTAGATCTTCCCCTGCCCTTGAATGTGGTATGCCATCGCTCCCCCAGTTCCAGCTGGCAAACAGCCCATCGCAGGTCCCTCAGCCTCCGCAAGCACATGAGCCAGTGTCTGATTTTACAGGTGGATGATAGGTAGGTGGGAGGTAGGTAGGTAGATGGGAGGTGGGAGGTGGGAGGTGGGAGTTAGGTGGTAGATAGGTAGGTAAGTGGGAGGTAGGTAGGTGGGAGTTAGGTGGTAGATAGGTAGGTAGGTGGGTAGGTGGGAGGTAGGTGGTAGTTAGGTAGGTAAGTAGTCAGTCTCCGACGGGCTCCGTTTCCCTGCAGAACCCTAAGACGCCTGCAATTACGAATGCAGGCGGCAAAACCAGTCGTTTCAGCAGCACCGATGACTACGCCATAACCGAAATCACTGCTATTTGCATACAGTGGTTGTCAATATCTTGAAATAATGTTTCTCTCATCTCTAAAATTATAGTAATTATGAGACCAATGTCTGGATCCGGTTAATTAGCGCATCGCAGAAGCGCATGGAGAACTGCAATGCGAACTTGCTGTGATATTTTAACTGCGTTTCATTACCAGCCGCCTCCTTTGGAGCGCCATGTCTTTTCGTTTTTGCTCGTAAGACCTGGTTCTGGGATGAGATCTGAGGCTCAGCCAGGCTGCTGACGTGGTTACTCACAGTGAATGAAGCGAGTACCATCCTTCATGCTCTATTTCAACATGTGCATCCCACCCCCTCTGCCTTAAAGAGGTTTTGTGATGTGTTCACAGTCCGATGTGGCCCCGCTGAGGAACACCATGACAAACAATGGCACATGTAGGGAATGTCTGCCCCGAATAACAACATCTCATGCTTTGCCTGGCTTATGATTTATGGGGTGTTTCTCTCTTTAATTTTGCAATAATCCTGTGACATAATCAAATCAACAATTCTTAGGTCCAGTTCACAAGGAAGAAAAATGAAGAGCTGGGAGAACCCAGCGGGCCGGACCCTGAGGGGACGTGCTGGCCCAATCCAAATGCCCGCCTGCGCCATGGGGCAGGGACACCAGGGGAAGCTTCCACAAAGGGATTCACACTGCTGGTCATGCTCCCTGAAACTGTCAATCATCTTACAGCCTTGTTTTCTCTTTTAATATATGTTTATTAATTTCAAAGAGGAAGGGAGAGGAAGAGTGATAGAAACATCAATGATGAGAGAGAATCATGGATCGGCTGCCTCCTGCATGCCCCACACTGGGGATCAAGCCCACATCCCGGGCATGTGCCCTGACCAGGAATCAAGCCGTGACCTCCTGGTTCACAGGTCGACCCTCAACCCCTGAGCCACACCGGCCGGGCACAGCTTTATTTAAAAACCCACAAAGCGTCCAGAGAACTACTCTTCATTTTGAGCGACACGCGTCCCCAGAAGCGACCCCTGACTGACTACCCCCAGGCCATGCTCCATGAGCTGCTGCAGGAAAACGTCAACAAGGAGAGGCCTGCACATAAACTACAATGTGGTGATGGGACACTAGGAGAGAGTCGCTCACTGGCCGTCGGGCACGTTGTTTTTTGTTCCTGGGGAAACCCTCCTGAATCCTCCCAGGTCTCTGCGTAATCACTCGAGAGCCCCCCACGGCCGGGGGCCCCGTGTCAGTGAGCCCGTCTGCAACGTTGCTGTCTATCTCTCCACCCAGAATCGGTGCACCCTCTTTAATTTTTCTAATTCTTTTTACTGATTTCAGAGAGGAAGGGAGAGAGAGTAACATCAAAGGTGAGAATCATGGATCGGCTGCCTCCTGCATGCCCCACACTGGGGATCAAGCCCGCAACACAGGCACATGCCCTGACCGGGAATCGAACCTTGACCTCCTGGTTCACAGGTCAATGCTCAACCATTGAGCCACACCAGCTGGGCTGCTCCCTCTTTTCAGGCCAATGTCTTCTTCATTCACTTGAGGCAGAAAGTGCTGCGGGGTCTTGGTCATCCTTCTGAAGTGTAAGAGGGCCTCCCAGGTTCCCAGGAAAGGGACTCGGTGACACCAGGAAGAGACGTTAAAGTTCCTCAATCAGCTCAGGGAGTTACTAATCAGTCACGCGGTGACTCGTGCCTGTCTCTGAGGTAGGCGCACTACGCACGTGTTATTAGCATAAATCTTATTTTCTTCAGACATGAATACTGATAAGAAAGAATTATTCCGAATTAATTAAAGAATCAATTATTCATTAACTCATCCCCGTGCTGCTGGCTGAGACCCGATTATCACCTGGCAGGTGATTCTCTGAGGGTGGAGAGGGTTCAGTTTAAATGGACACAGGCCTAAGAGCGAGTGCCTAGGAAATACAG
Source organism: Myotis davidii (assembly GCF_000327345.1). Classification (NCBI taxonomy): domain Eukaryota; kingdom Metazoa; phylum Chordata; class Mammalia; order Chiroptera; family Vespertilionidae; genus Myotis; species Myotis davidii. The sequence goes on from NW_006298272.1 coordinate 2,146,067, forward strand.
GTACACGTCCGCGTGCACACATTAGGGCATCGTCCTGAACATCCACCAGAACACCGCTGCCCGCCGCCATTTTAAAGCAGACAGCCAGGCCGAGGGTTATCGCCACGAAGACCAAGGACAAAGTCACGTGACGGGAACTCGTGGCTGTGACTCAGGTTCTCGCTCATTCGCTCTCCCCCTCCATCACTTCCTGGACTTATACCCAGGCCCCCAAATCTCCCTCCTCTGGCCCTGACCTAGAAGCCTCCCTGATCCCGGTTCCTTTCTAGGCGTTTATTTAACAAATATGGATCGAGTGCCTAATGTGCACCAGGCACTGTTCTAGGCATGGAGGACCCAGCGACAGACAAACCAGACGAAACTGCCTGCCTTTTTGGAGTTTACAATCAGAGGCAGCGAGACAGACAACAGATCAGAGAGCAGATAGTGTGTCAGAAGGTAAACAGGGAGGGGGAGGAAAACAAAGGAGAAAGTGGGGTGGAGGGTGAGGAGTAGGATTTTCAATAGAACAGTCAGGGAAGGCCTCCCCAAAAGGGTAGCATTGGAGCAACCATGCAAAGAAGAGGGGAGAAGGAGCCACGCCGACGTAAAGAAACAGAATGGGCCGGGCACCCAGAGCAGCACATGCAAAGGTCCTGAGGCAGAAAAACAATGTCTGGGTTCCTGACGGAGCTGCCAGGACCCCCGAGTGCCTGGAGGAACATGAGCAACGGGGAGAGGAGGAGGAGGTGAGGTCAGAGAGTGGAGCATGGACCGGATGGCATGAGCCCCGGCAAGTCTGGCTTTTGTTCTCAGTGAGACGAAGGCATGAACACCTTCTGAGCAGAAAATGGGAGCTCCTGGGGGGGCGAGGTTGAGGGGCAGAGCAGAAGCCAAAGGATCCAATCAAAGGCCATTCAGTCTAGAAAGATGAGGTGGTTTGCAGCCGGTGGACCACAGAGGAGGCCATGGCTGAGGTGGGAGAAGGCACCCGATTCTGTGCACAATTTGAAGTTAAGGTGATAGACTTTGCTGTCGTACTGGGCTTGGGGGATGGGAGAGAAAGAGAAAGGACTGCACTTGTGCAGAGCTCAGTCCGCTTGGAAATGCTTCCAATGAACAGACGGCAGCTTCCGCTGAGGAGTCCCCTGCAAGCACCGGAGGAAAACGAGGCTTCACTTCTGAGGGGGAGGAAGCCAGGGGCTAGTTGAAGGGGAAGGTCGGGCACCTAAGAGAACACTGTCGGGTCATTCTGTCAACCATCACTTGCTTCTCTTTGAAGAAAAATGGGGGGAACTTCACCTGAAATTTTATTAAGTTTTTTTAAAGGACCATATTCCTCATCTCTCCAAACATACGACACAAAGACCCAGCAAGGCAGCTCTTTAAGTAAGGAAATGGTTGAAAATTAATTTCTCCCGTCCAGGCAGCAGCTCGGGGAGTGAATATTTTTTTCTTCATCTGAAAGCCCCGTCCCAGAAAGTCCCTTTTATAGGTACAGTCCCAACTCCCCCAAACGAGCAACGTTCGCATGTTCTCGCTGTGTCGTGTATGTGCACCTTGCAGATATGCGTGTGGGCGCGTCTGTGTGTGTGGACATACAGTGATCGCTATGGTTCTGAAGACACGTGTGCAGTTTACCTGCGTATGGAGGCCTTTAAGGTCAAAAGCGCCTCAGTGCACCGGCCGTGTCTGTCGTGTGCGCATCACGGCAGTCGGTGACGGTGACATGTGACGAGGACCCCGCAGCTCGCTGCGAGACAGATTAATGTGCTCCCTTAGCTGCGCAGTCAGGTCAGAACGAGACGTCACCCTGAAACTCACACCAAGGGACCCCCATCCGTCCCCGTCAGCCCCGGCGCTCGCTAAGGGTGAGGCCTGTGACATTCCTCTGGAGGGTGGGAACGGGGTGGGAGCCATTAGCACCACATTCCCCATCTGCCCATCCCCTTTGAGGCAACGTAGACACTTTCCCTGGCTGCTGCACCCTCTGCGCCCTCCAAGGGCTCACCCCTGTCAGGTCGGACGGACACCCCCGTAACTAACTGTCCCATCCATAAGCGACGGTGAGCACAGCTTTAAGCAGTGGCTCTGCCCCGAAAGGACAGAGGACACCGCCTGCGCCTGGGGTCCGCAAATTGGCTCTGAGGCCAGGGCTGTGTTGTTTCTCAGCGGAAAGCACGCCTCAGACGTTCGGAGGCCATCCGTTATGTCCCGTGACCACCACAGGAGCACTTCCTAGATGACCTGCTCACAGAGCTAATGTTCCCTGCAGCACCGCGGACAGAGGAAATAATGAGCCCAGGCCCATAAAACACTTTGACAAATGCCTGGTGCAACAGGCCACTTCTCCAGGATTAATCGTATCTGCATCCATCGCCTCCATAGTCAGCTCCAAGACCAGTGAATGGAAACCAGAGGCTGGACTCTCTCACCCCGTGAAGCAGGGAAAGGTCTGTGGCAGCTTCCCCTGTGGCCCCTGGGGGAGAGCGTGGCTGGGCCTGTGCCCCATGCAGAAATCTGAATGGAGGCCCTGCAGGAGGGATAGTGCCAGCAGGAGACCTCCCGTGGGAGCCGCCGTCTGTCCACAGGAACCACTTCTAAGTGACAGTACATTCACCAGGGGCGGGTGTGGGTATTTACCTCCGCCTGCTTTGCGGAAGCTGGGAAGTGTGGTGCATGTTGAGTATTTGCCACCTTGATGTCAAACATCTACTCTAAGTCATCAGTGAGCCGAGTACTAGTCAGGGTTCGCCAGAGAGACGAAGCTAATTGCCGGGGTCCAACCCCAGCAGGTCCAGGGGTCCCCAAAGCTGTGGACGGAGTCGGCGAAGAAGGAATGACACGGAGACAGTGTTCAGTTGATCAGCAGCCTTGCCAGGATCTCTAGCCACAATCTCCAGCCAAGTTCTGTGTCCATGTTC
>NW_006298272.1:2149064-2154524 GCF_000327345.1 Myotis davidii
TAGGGAGGTTCTTATCATTCCAGGGAGCAAAGATTATGTAGCTTAAGCATGGTTGTTCATAGTTAAAGAGATTAACTACCTGCCTGGCACTTAGTGAAGGGGTTTTATTCCCTCCCTAACTTCAGGGGAAAATCTCTACCTGGGGAAACAACCTTTCTCGGAGAGGTGACCTTGGTTAAAACACAGTCCCAAGAAGGTGAGCAAACATATTAAGAACAGTATGCCATATATGCCAGGTCCCTTGAAACAGCAAGGATGGACCGGCTCCCGGCAGCTAATGAACATAGGTAATGATGATGAAACATAGGTAGGAGGGTAGATACATACCTACACACATAATTACATAAACAGATAGATACATACAGACACAGGCACATAGATAAATACATACATGCATAAATACAGGCAGACACATACCAACATGCATGCATACATATATAGACACAGATACATGCATGCAAACACACATAGAAAGATACATACATAAATACATGCCAACATAGATAGATGCATGCACACAGAAACATATATATATACATACACAGATAGATAAATATATACATAGACATATAGATAGATGATAGATACATAGAAAGAGAGATGGTAGATAGATCGTAGATAGATAGATAGATGATAGACCAGGGGTGGGGAAACTTTTGACTTGAGGGCCACAATGGGTTCTTAAACTGGACCGGAGGAGCGGAACAAAAGCATGGATGGAGTGTTTGTGTGAACTAATATAAATTCAAAGTAAACATCATTACATAAAAGGGTATGGTCTTTTTTTTTTTAGTTTTATTCATTTCAAATGGGCCGTAGTTTGCCCACAGCTGTGATCAATAGTAGAGAGATGATAGACAGTAGATAGATAGTAGAGAGACGGTAGATAGTAGAGAGATGATAGATGGATGGCAGACAGGCAGACAGAAGAGATTTCGAGCAGGAACTGACTCAGTGATTGTAAAGCTGCCGGCCAGCGAGAGCCCCGGGAGCTCTCTGATGCTGTCAGCTGAGTCAGGAGCTGAGGCTGAGTCCTGGCCTGACTCTAAGCCCCATGAGGGCAGGAGGAGTCCGTGTCCAGCCCGAGCTGAGAGCGGGAATTCGCCTTCCTCCCCATTTTCCTCCTGTCGAGCCTGCCTGGATTGGGGGATGCCCCCTGCACAGGGAGTCCCCTCCTCTCCTCAGTCCGCAGGTTCCCATGCGCATCTCTCTGGAAACCCCTCACAGACACGCCCAGAATCTTGTGTTACCAGCTCACTGAGCCTCCCTTGGTCCAGTCAAGTTAACACATAAAATAACCCTCACAAGTGGCATTGAAAATACAGAGAGAGAAACACGTTTGTACATTATTCACATCACTTCTCCTTACAACGGTCATCTCTCACTAACAGCATGAACTCAGCAGTGATGGCCTCGTCCACAGAGCTAACAGCTGAGCATCTGGTCAGTGTGGGGGTGATGCACCTCAGAGAACCTGAGATGCACCTGACCCAGAGGTCGGCAAACTGCGGCTCGCAAGCCACATGCGGCTCTTTGGCCCCTTGAGTGTGGCTCTTCCACAAAATACCACGTGCGGGCGCACACGTATAGTGCGATTGAAACTTCGTGGCCCATGTGCAGAAGTCGGTATTTTGTGGAAGAGCCACACTCAAAGGACCGCAGTTTGTCGACCACTGACCTAAGTGCCACAGTTTGCCGACCACTGACCTAACCCCTGGCACCTCCGGGACACCAACCCCCAAGCATCCCAGCAAGGGGGTGGGCTTTTTATTCACAACAAAGCGGGCCCTGAAGTCCTTACATTCGTCCAGAGGCACAGTCTGTCCTTGCTCACCTCTCTCCAGGCACTTACATGGCAACATGCCAACAGAGAGGCAACTGAGTCCCTGCAGCATCCTGACCAGCAAGCACCCCAACGTGAGGGCCCCTCAAAATCCACACGGAGGAGCTGCATGACCCTGTGTCCCCGAACACAGGTGGGGGAGGATTCTTGCTCCTCCAGGTTCCCGCTAAGGAGTCACACGAAGGTGACTTTAATGGTACTGCCCAAGAACACAATCCCTTTGAAAATAATTTTTTTAAAACCCCTAATTCCTTCCCACACAAGCTTTCATCTTTTTGGTACATGCTGTGACTTCTCCAATTTCCAGGGAAAATAGTAGCTCTCATAGCCAGGTAACACCAGAGCAGCATGTTTCTCCTCGAGAGCTAATAAGGGCCTCACCTTTGAGAAGCCGTGAGGCAAGTGGAGCCCTCAATGCCAGGGATTTTCAAAGCCATTTATGTTCCATTTTGAGCATAGAAGGTTCCTAAACAATTTAAAGTTCCTAGGAGTCCCAAGAAGGTACTTCTGCACATTCGTTTATAATCTGCCATGCCACAGAGAAATCATCAGAGAAGAGAAGAGAAGAGAAGAGAAGAGAAGAGAAGAGAAGAGAAGAGAAGAGAAGAGAAGAGAAGAGAAGAGAGAAGAGAGTGAAGGCTGCTTCCCCTGCCCCAGGCCCATGAGGGCTCCGTCAGCCCTTCTCCGGGCCCGGACGCTGGTGCAGGGAGTGGTCCGTCACCTGGGTGCAGGCTCAGCCTCCACAAGAAAGAGGCCCAACAACACTGTGGTTCCAAAATATAAAGCTAGGCCTGGTGGTGTGGCTCAGTGGTTGAGCGTCGACCTATGAACCAGGAGGTCACAGTTCGATTCCTGGTCAGGGCACATGCCCGGGTTGCAGGCCCCATCCCCAATAGGGGCATCCAGGAGGCAGCTGATGATTCTCTCTCATCACTGATGTTCCTCTCTCTCCCCTTCTCCCTTCCTCTCTGGCATCAATAAAAACGTGTTTTTTAAAAATGCAAAGGTATCTTTTCCTACTGCTCTGACGAGGTCAGTGAGGGGTGCAGGTGAGTGTGCCCCGGCCATCTGGGTGTGAGCGTCCTCTTCCTGGGGAGCCCATGAGAGCTGCTCGCCCAGGAGCCCAGCCTGGACCCCGACGGGCTGGGACTCGCAAGGCTGTGGAGGACAGAGCCACATGTCTGGCCAGGCATGGAAGAGCCACAATTCCCGGCCAGGGCACATGTCTAGGTTGCAAATGTGATTCCTGGTTGGGATGCATTCAAGAGGCAGCTGATGAGGCTTCTCTCTCACATCAATGCTTCTCCCTCTCTTTCTCTCGCCCTTCCTCTTTCGCTAAGATCAATAAGAACATATCCTTGGATGAGGATTTAAAAATAAAGGTATGGTCGGACTCTAGATTGATGGTGACAGAACAGACATGTGACAAAGGACATGTCACATTATTACCAGCATCGATCTCAGGCTGGAGATCAACAAGGGATGTTTAACCCAACTTCCCCCATGTGAGCTGGAAGGCTGAGCACTGGTACCCACCTCCTGGAGCCTCAGCACACTGTGCACTTCCTGCCTCAATGTTCTGTCACGCGTGTTCATCAAGGTCAGCGAACACTGCGGAGTAGAAACACTACGGATTCCATTAGAAACACTATGGATTCCATTAGAAACACTACGGGTTCCATTAGAAACACTATGGATTCCATTAGAAACACTACAGATTCCATTAGAACACAATTAATACTGAAGATTTGCTTTTTCTGAGGCTCAAGAAAAAAGGGGGGCCTTGGAGAGTATGAGGCGCAGGCATCCCGACCTCAGAATCATCACGTTACCATCCTGACCCTCAAAGTGATGGTGCTGGGAGGTGGGCCTCTGGGTGTGATCGGGTCTTGGGGGTGGGCCCCTCACGAATGGGATTGGTTCCCTTGGAAAAGGGACCCAGGGAGCTCTCTGGCTTTGCCCGCCCCCCGAGGACACCGTGGGGAGAGTCCCTGGGAGGGGGCCCTCCCAGACCAACCTGCTGGCCCCTGACCTTGGGCTCCCAGCGCAGAATGTGAGAAAGGTCGCCCGAGTTCGTTCCTCTCTGGGCCTGGCCCTCGCACCCTGTCTGACAGGCATTGCCTTTGTCTGCTCTTCATTGTGGAAACATGATCGTCACCACCTGCTGGGCCCAATTCTAGGCTCTTCTAGGTACAATGCAGGGACCGGCTGACTTGACCTGAACACTTTCTCCCTGAGCCCGTGACTGATGGGGTGGGGGTGGCACCTTCCCCTCTCAGTGACAGGCGGGGGCGGTCCAGGCAGTGTCCACTGACAGACGCACCATAACGCTATCCGTTCTGGCTTACACTGTCCTGATGGACGGACTCCCGGCTCTAGAGCCGCCATATGCATGTTCCTGTACGATCAGGCCCCGTGTTCTGAAACAGCTGTTGGAATGTAAAATGTTCATGGGTGATGCTGCCCTGTCGTCCTCTTTAGCCCCTTGGTTGCTCAGCATGTGCTGAGCGCTCTGGGGTCCGGGTACCCACCATGCGGCAGGTGCTGCGCAGGCCCACATTGGCCGGGGATCCAGGCAGGCCACCACCTCGGTCCATGTAACTGAGGGTGGGGGACAAGCACACGGAGGGGAGAGGAAGGGGGGAGTTCTGCTGTGGAGTGTGGAGTGAGGGCCGCCTGCCTGGCCAGGGCTGATCACAGAGCAGAAGTACGGGGAAGGGCGTTCAGGCTGGAGGAACAGAATAAGCCAAGCCGGAGGCACACAGAAGCCGAGATTCGGGGAAGCGAGACGCGGCTGTGCCCACAGCGGAGCTGGGACTGGAGGACACCGAGCAAGCGTGCCCAGAAGGAAAGCCTCCACTGCCTCATTGAGGATTCCAGCCTCACCCGCGTCTGGCGGCCAGCGAGCGCCATCAGGAGACTTGAAGCCGGGAAGGAACACGATCAGATGGTGTTTCAGAGACACCGCCTGCCACCTCATCCGCGGGAAGAGCTGCTCAGCATCAAGAATCAAGACAGCTCGGGGCAAAAAAAAGACAGCTGAGGGCATCTGCAGGCAGAGCACCGTCCCCATAGACTCTGCAGTGTGTCCTGAATTGATTCCCAGATTTCCACGCAGGCACAGCCACCAGGGAAAATGACAGCATCTGTGTCCCCCGTTTAGACCCCATGATCATAACCTTCCCGGGCAAAGTGTGCTGCTGTTTCAAACAAAGAGGTGCCACTGCTCCTCGGGCGGTCCCTGCGCTTCCCGAGGGGGACGCGTGAGGCTGGCGGGCACACCAAGGGGCGCCTGGCGGCCTGGCCTTTCACCCAGCGGCCGTCCTGCCTTCTCTGGGAGCGGCTCCTCCGGCTGCAGAGATGCCCACAGGCCAACGCCCCCCGCAGGGTGGATTTCTGGCTCAAGCGCTTCAAGGCCAACTGGCTGCTTTCTTCTCGCTCTCTGCTGCTCCTGGTGATGGGGGTTCATGGGGTGACGGCTGCAGGAGCTCGGGTGTCTCTCTCCCTGTTGCGTGCATATTTGCCACCGTTTCTATTCCCGTTCATTTGCTGCTTCCAGTGAAAGTGGACAGACGTGCCCCCTCCACCCCCCCGAGGCCACAGGTGGGTCCCCCTCC
>NW_006298272.1:2154630-2155021 GCF_000327345.1 Myotis davidii
TTCTTATTCTCTCAGGGTTTGGAAGGAGTCAGTGGTCCCCAAGGCCCATCCAGGTCAGAGTCACGCTGTTTCTAACTCAGTGTTTTAAAAATTAGCCAACTCTGAAAATCCCGGCAGAAAGAATCGCTGTGCACAAAGCAGGCAAGCTTCCGTTCTCAACCCAGAAGACGTAGGACACCCAGGCCGGACACGAGCCTGGATTTAACATTAATGACTGTGGTGCTGCATCCGGAGCCCAGTGAATAGATTCCGACGCTCATCCTGGACATAAAATCATTTAACACGACCTGACAGCCGCGGGCCCAGCAACTGATTAATTTTATTACAACCCACCAATCGATAGGCACAGAACTAACCTAACTGGCGGTGACATCATGCCTCCCCCAGCCGC
>NW_006298272.1:2155096-2155375 GCF_000327345.1 Myotis davidii
CATGGAAGTCCAGGCCCCCAGCCATGGCCCGTCCTCTGTGACAGTCCCACAGAAGTCTACGGGCCCAGCCGTGGCCCGCCCTCTGTGACGGTCCCACAGAAATCCACGGGCCCAACCGTGGCCTGTGACAGTCTCACTAGACAGATTTTCATGAGATAAACAAAGTGGACAGATAAGGGAGCATTTACTAACTAGGGAGAGCGACCAAGATGTTTAAGGTAAAGGTCGTCCAGATGACTCAGCAAAGCTGCACTGTCCCTCATTTGAGAAATAGTTTCC
>NW_006298272.1:2155553-2162154 GCF_000327345.1 Myotis davidii
CTTACAGCTGCTGAGGCAGAACTGAAAGGTAACAACGTGAAATGTGCACGTGGATGTCCGCCGCCTGATGCAGTGCCTGCAAGGCCTCCATGGTGCTGATGGGTTTGCCAGGTCCTGGGAAGCGGCCTGCAGGCTGGGGTGGGTCTATCCCACCGGCATTCCCGTCATTAGCTAGTTATTCATATTCACAAAAGGGAGAAGCAAAGGGAGAGCAGAGCCCCTCACCGACAGCACCGTGACGTTCCATTTTGAGAACAACCCCTCCTCCGCCCCACAGAGTCCCATGGGGATGTGTGTGCAGACTGTCAGCAAAAGGTGCAGAAAAGGGCAGCTTCGTGCAGGTGCAGCCTGCGCCCGGGGAGGCAGCCCCAGGGGAGGAGAAAGCGTGCTCCGCAGGGACGAGGGAAGCCGGGCTTGCAGGGGCAGCAGCTACCGCTGGCAAAGGGGGGCCTTCCTATGGTCTGTTTGTGATCCATGGAGGGGATTCACATGTGGATTTGCATATGGATTGGAACCAGCAAGTGCACAGTGGGATTATGGGAGTGATAAAGGCGTGTGAAATTACAGGTGTTATGTCATGTGGATACGTCCTATTAATGATAACACAGAGAGGAAAGAACACAGCATCATGATAATCATATTAAACCATCATTTATATGAGAAAATACCTTCATTCATTTTGTATTATTTCTTAATTAGAGAGAGAGAGAGAGAGAGAGAGAGAGAGAGACATGGATTTGTCATTCCACTTATTTATGCCTTCATTGGTTGATACTCATATGTATCCTGTCTGGGGATCGAACCCACAACCTGGGTGTATCAGGGCAATGCTCTAACCAAGTGAGCTACCGGGACAGAACCTAATTAATCTACTCCGGGAATCAAACGTTTTCCAGAACATTTGCTGCCGCTCAGAAACCTTTCCTTCTTCCTATCTATGCCATTGTCCCAGAATATATTGTGGCCGAAATGTTTGGGGAAAGATGTACAGAAAGATGGGGCTAACGCTCATGTCTCCATGAGCAGAGCTTTTTATCTTCACGTCAGTGTCTTCCTGATGGTGCCATGACTGTGTGTGTGCGCTGAGAGATGTTGCATCGTGTGCAATAGATATTGTTTGAACACTGCAGAAACCCTTGAATATTAATTAGCAAGAGCGAATTCAGAAAATTGAAGGGGATTGTTATTTAAAAATCACTCACACACTAGCAAAAGGAATATTACATTTTCAATAAGTCTTCCAACTCGTCCTGGAAACGTATGACAAAGGCATCCACAGGCAGAACTGGCTCCCCACCCCCTAGAGCAGCAGTCGCCGACCGGAGACCCGCGGACCACGGCGGGCCATGAGGTCCGAAAGGCTGGCGACCGCTGCCCTAAAGAACTGCACTTGAGAAAGCCATCCCGGGAGCCCACGGACCTCCGTTACTGGGGAGTCAGAACTCCCAGGAGCAGCCAAAATCTGAATTAGACTTTGATCCACTTAAGTCACCTGTTCCTGATTTCTGGACTTTTCCCTGTCTTCCCAACTGTCTGCTCACAGTGTGACAATACGTCCTTTCTTTGCTCTTAAAAGTGTAACATCTGGCCCTAGCTGGTATAGCTCAGTGGATAGAGAGTCAGCCTATGGACTGAAGGGTCCCAGGCTCAATTTCCCGTCAGGGCACATGCCTGGGTTTCAGGCTCCATCCCCAGTAGGGGGCGTGCAGGAGGCAGCCGATCCATGATTCTCTCTCATCATTGATGATTCTATCTCTCTCTCCCTCTCCCTTCCTCTCTGAAATCAATAAAAATACAAAAATAAATAAAATATAATATAACCTAGGTTATAATTACACATAAGAAGAAATTTACAAATTCTTTCCATCCTCTCTCAAGAGCGGTCCTGTGCCCGGGGCAGGCAGGTTCCCGATGCAGCTAACACAGGGGCACGCTTCCCCTCTGAGGCGGCAGGAAATGTTCGGCACGAGACTGTGCTGGTGGCGCGGTCTGGAACATTCCGTGTGTGTGTGTGTGTGTGTGTGTGCGCACGCGTGCGCGCGCGCGCGCGCTCTCCACTCTGCCACCCTACCGGCCACGGCCAGACATCTCCAGGGCGACTCCAACAGCATGTCCTCTAGCGGCTGGAGAAAGCACACCCTCCACGGCCCAGACAGTGCTGACGGGGGGAGGTCTGTGAGTGAGATGTCGGGAGGGAAAGCAGCTGGTTCCCTATGACTCACGACCGTATGCCCAAGAGCGTTCAGAGGAACCCCAGGCCCTGACACCGGGGTTCAGAAAACCTGGTCACTGTGTCCAAGATACGCTCACGCATCACTGAAAATTTACAGTCTGAGTTCCCAGCAGGGAAAGGCCGCTGTCTTAGCTCTGAGTCAGCCTCCCCTCCCGCAGCCCCCACGGCGCCGGAAGGTGCTCATCGTTCCTCCCCACCCACTACCCTGTGCACCTCGGGTAATCCCATCGCCAGGGCTGGTAGATGGAATGGGCGCGGCCTGAGCTCTATCCCTGAAAAGTCCCAGGAAGCAGCTGGCCGACTGAGCACGTGCGACGATGATGAAACCAGCGGGGCCCCCGTTACCCGCACCATCCCGAGCCGCCCCTCGTCCCCGTGGGGGCTCCCTGCACCCCAGCTTATAAGTCAGCGTGGTTCCGAGGATGGTTTTACATTTCTGGACGATGAGAGGACGCCGGCGGCTGAGGACTAATGGGAATCAGTTCGGCACTGACCACAGGAAAGAGCTGCCCCGCGGCTGCCCCGCGCCACATGTGCCAGCAGCCGCCCTGCTTCCAGGAGAAAACCCTGTGAGATCGTCAAGTTTCATTCCGTCAAGAAGACAGTTCATCCTGTTTGTCAATGCGGAGCCTGGGGTCAGGGAGCAGCAGCTGGGCGGGGCGAGCCGATGCCATCTGCCACAGAAACATCCGACCAAGAGAAGAGAGGGATTGTTTATCTCTTTCTAAATAACAGCCGCGAAACCCCACCAAGCAGAAAATAAGCAACAGCGAGCAATTCCACAATGAAAGGCGGGGAGCAAACAGGCCTCGCAGACAGACACGTCCGGCACTGTGCACGCGCAAGCTGTTCTGTATCTGAAGCCCTGACACACGTCCCTCACCTCCCCTTCAGTCAAAGACTCGGGAGTAAAGCTATAGAGCAGTGAGGGCGAACCTTTTGAGCTCGGTGTGTCGGCATTTTGAAAAACCCTAACTTAACTCTGGTGCCGTGTCACATATAGACATTTTTTGATCTTTGCAACCATAGTAAAACAAAGACTTATATTTTTGATATTTATTTTATATATTTAAATGCCATTTAAAAAAGAAAAATCAACCAAAAAAATGAGTTCACGTGTCATAGGTTCGCCATCACTGCTATAGAGTGATAGTCCATATGCATCCGTCCGGGTTCTTCAGAGAAACAGAACCAATGGGACGGAGATAGACTAGATAGAAAGATAGATAGATGATAGATAGACAGATAGATAGATAGATACCCTTGATTCATGTTTCCCCTAAAACCTCAGATAATAGATAGAGATAGATAGATAGATAGATAGATAGATGATACATGGTAGATAGATAAGCAGATAGGTAGATAGATGATAGAGATGATAGATAATAAATGATAGATGAGGTTAGATAATAGATGATAGAGAATAGATAGATGATAGATAGATAGATAGATAGATAGATAATGAGGAATTGTCTGATGTGACTATAGAAGCCGAGAAGTCCACCGTCTGCCCATGGAGACCCAGGTCAGTCGGTGACTCAGTTCTAGTCTAAGTCCAAAGGCCTGAGAACCAGGAGACAGAGGGTTTAGGTCCCGTCTCAGAGGAGGAGGCCCGAGCTCCAGCTCAGCGGTCAGGCAGGGAGGGAGCCCCCTTCCTCCACCTTCTGTCCCACCCAGACCCAAGTCCTGGGCGACTAGATGGGCCCCGACATGGGAGGGCCGCTTGCTTGACACCACCCCGCACTGGGCTAGCATCAACTTCGTCACATGGGGGCTGAGCAAGTTACTTACTCTCTCGAAGCCTCGATTTCTCCAACTGTACTCCGGGGATACCCTACTCGCCTCACACATTCACTGTGCACATTAAAGAGCTGATGTGTGTCACCCTGACCGGTTTGGCTCAGTGGATAGAGCGCGGCCTGCGGACTGAAGGGTCCCAGGTTCGATTCCGGTCAAGGGCATGGACCTTGGTTGTGGGCACATCCCCAGTAGGGGGTGTGCAGGAGGCAGCTGATCAATGTTTCTCTCTCATTGATGTTTCTAACTCTCTATCCCTCTCCTTCTCCCTTCCTCTCTGTAAAAAAAATCAATAAAATATATTTTTAAAAAAATAAAGAGCTGATGTATGGGCCACGGAGCAGTCGCTGGCACACAGGGAAGCCTTGGGTTTGACGCCCGTCTGGTGCCTTTTGGCCCGTGAGTCCCATTTCTCCTCTAATTCAGACACATCTTTACTGAGTAGACTGTTACCCCACCCAGGACAACAGGGAGAGTAAGATGAAAATGGGGGGCTGTTCACCAGAGCAGAGCGGACGGCAGGTTCAGGCAAGGGTCCCAGACACAGCTCAGAGGGGCACAGCTTCACATGCAGGTGGCCGGTCAGGACCCTGAGCCACCAGGAGGAGGCACAAAGATGGGGGTGAGCCCAGAGGCAGGTGCTGGGCTGGGGACTCACCCAGGGAGAGGAGAGGTGGAACAGTTCTGGAAAGATCAGCTGACTGGGTCACACGGTTCTGGGAAGATCAGCTGACTGGGTCACACGGTTCTGGGAAGATCAGCTGACTGGGTCACACGGTTCTGGGAAGATAACTTACTGGGTCACACAGAGTCTCTTTCCCAGTGGTCTGACCTAGCAAGGAGGTGCCCCTCATACGGGCATAGCTTAAAGGGGCTCCAGGCTCCCCTAAGCGGCCACCCGACAAAACCCCACCACGGCTCCTGAACAGAAACTCTAAGCTCAAAACCAGCAGCCTGCAAGGAGCCTTTCAAGTCTTAAACCATTTTCTATGTTTCTTTTTTTTTAATTAAATTGATTGGGGTGACATTGGTCAACATGAACGTGTAGGTTTCAGGTGTGGGTTTCTATGTGACAAGGTCTGTTTATGGCACCGTGAGCCCACCCCTCAAAGCCAAACCTTCTCCTGTCACCATATAGTAGGACCCCTTTTCCCCCAACCCTCCCTCTGACAACCACCACACTGCTGCTCATGCTCATGGTTTTCCGTTTATGTCCCACATATGAGTGACACCATATGATCTGAGTTTCTCTGACTGGCTTCTTTCACTCAGCATAATGCTCTCAGGGTCCATCCATGTTGTTGCAAATGGCGCTATTCCCTCCTTCCTTATGGCTGAGTGGTATCCCATTATGATATGGACCACATCTTCTGTATCCAGTCCTCCATTGCAGGGCACTTTGGTTGTGTCCATGTCTTGGCCATGGTGAATAATGCTGCAATGGACATAGGGGTGCATATAACTTTGCCTACAAATGGTTTTGAGTTTTGGGGGTGTATATCCAGGAGTGGGATTGCTGGGTCGTATAGTCGCTCTAGTCTTAATTTTTGAGGAATCACCGGACTGCTTTCCATAGTGGCTGCACCAGTCTAAACCATTTTACACTGAAGACCACACCAGTACAAAACCCAGTCGCTTAGCGAAGAAGCTAAAGGTCATTGTTCTCACGAGGTCAGAAACAAATTAAAAGCCAACATTTTTACGGCTATTTTCCATTTGTAGAGAAGACAGGCAAAATTCTTTTAGACAACTTGGCTATATATTCCACCAAAGAAAAAATACGTTCTTTAATGTCATAGATTTTTCCAAGGGTAAAGAAAACACAGGGTTGAAAAATAATCTCTCACGATGTCTAAACATGTAGCCTGAATATCAGTCTCCACCAGGACCCAGCTTTTGCTTTTTAATATGTGTTATCCATTTAAATTAAATAGTCGGGATGGAATTTAACATTACAAATTAATTTTTAATTCACAGATATTAAATCCCGACTGCGCAGAGTGAGTTTCCCTTCTAAACAGTAATGAAATCAAAATTTTCTTTTAGACACTTATTAACCATGGCTGTCACATCTGTCTCTGTACGTATCCGAGGCTTGCACGCTGATCCCAGGCTACAGGCAGGAAGAGAAACAAACATGATTCTCTTTTTGCGTTTTCTGTGAAAGGACTCTGAAGCTGAATGCTATTTACTCTCCCAGGGCTAGGTGTGGGCACTCTCCTCCCCCCAGTTGCTTCCCTGTAAACTTGGCAAATGAGCTCACACTCACGTTGAGCTGTAGGACAGGGGGAGCTCAGCCGTGGAAAAAGTCTTCTTTCCAAAGTGTATTATCTGGACCTACATGACAGATAATTTTCTAAAATATGTTTTTATTGATTTAGAGCAGCAGTTCTCAACCTATGGGTCATGACCCTTTGGGGGTCGAACGACCCTTTCACAGTGGTCACCTAAGACCATCAGAAAACACATATATAATTACATATTGTTTTTGTGATTAATCACTATGCTTTAATTATGTTCAATGTGTAACAATGAAAATACATCCTGCATATCAGATATTTACATTACAAT
>NW_006298272.1:2162236-2166288 GCF_000327345.1 Myotis davidii
CACCAATGATGAGAGAAACATCAATCAGATCCTTGGCTGCCTCTTGCACGCCCCCTACTGGGGATCGAGCCTGAAACCCTGGGCATGTGCCTGACCCAGAATGGAGCAGATGACCACTCAGGGCATGGGACGATGCTCAACCAACTGAGCCAAAGCAGCCAGAGCTGCAACAGTTCATTATGTGTGTCCATTGGATGGGCCACAGTGGCCAGAGAGTTTGCAGAGTACTATTCTGGGTGTTTCTGTGAGGCAGGGGGGTTGGGAGGGGGGAGGTTGATTAGATCAACATGTGAATCAGTCAACTTTGAGTAAAGCAAATTGCCCTCCACGGCGTGGGTGTGGGTGGGCCTCACCTAGCCAGTTGAAGCCTGGACAGAGCAAAGCCTGACCCTCTGATTAAGCGAATTCTCCAGCAGACAGACTTAGGCAGGAAGTGGACATCGACTCTTTCTGGGTCTCCAGCCTGCGGATTTGTCAGCCAATTCCTTATAATTAACTTAAAACAGCATTTTATAAATTGTAAAAATTTATGTAACATATACTTTTTATGGAAATGTAAGACAATGTAATAGTGTGTATATATATACACACACACACACACACACACACACATATACATGTACATATACATCCTATTGGTTCTGCATCACCTTCCAGATTCTTTTGCTCTGTGTTCTTGGCAACTCCTGCGGGCCCTGACCTTAGATTGTCACTCATCCAACACCTTTCCCAGGTGGTGCGTCTTCTTGAAATCTCGTCTCCCCACCCGAGTGTGACCCAGGTAAGCTTTGGCTCTGACGACTGCCCCCACCGCCTCAGGCATCTAACCTGGGCCTGGCCCCGTGTTCTGCTCAGAGATGTCGTCTTGCTGAGACAGGACGGCACAGTGAGATTTGCCGAAGGAAGGCTCACTCCCAGGAGCCCACTGCTACGCGGCTGCACGTAATTCCCCCGTTGCGCGCACACCTTCTGTCCACCATCCAGCGTCACCTCAACGTGGCCACTTACAAGATCTAGACGGCGGCAGTCACATCTGGAAGATGGCACACAGCCGGCGTCCGGCCGTCCTCTGAGTGCGTCCAAATTAAAAGACCATAAAAAGTTTTATAAGCACTGCCCTGGAGGTGGAGCAGGATATTAAGCCAGGCACAAACACACTCACACAACGTGCTCTTCAAGAAGCTGAGCTTGACAAACTGTTCTACCACCAACAGGAAATGAAGCGTTTCTGTTCCTCAAGAGACTCCACTCGGAGTGGAAATCCAAGCTGCTGGGCAGGAGTGTTGTCAATAAACATGTGCAACAAGTATTCAGACCCAGAAGACACTCTGTAAATGCGGATAAATCAGGAAGAAAAGTGCTGCAGCCCCGTGGGGGGAACCACAGGCCATCACTTGAGCAGCACAGCACGTTGGCTTTCTAGCTGGCGAATCAACAGCACAGTGTGACCCCAGTGCCCTTCACCAGCCCTTCAGGGTGGAAAAGGCGGAGGCCCCCAGGCCTGGAGAGCCTGGGGAGAGAAGGGGACTCATAGAACTGTTTCCGAAACTGCTGCGCGCAGTAGGTGGTGCATCTGGAAGTCCTCTGCCCCTAGTGAGTCACCATCCTCCATAAACCCACACACAGGAGGCAGGGCTGCACCCACAGGCTCACATGAGAACGTCCCCCAGCGCTTCTCACAGGAGCCAAAGCTGGAAATCACCCCAGTGCCCATGAGCAGATGGAGAAATGAACCTGGGCCTCTTCCAGGGAGACTCAAAGGACCTGCAGCCCCAAGCTGCCCGTGGGCGCCGCTCACGAGCGTCACTCTGAGCGGAAGTGTCAGGGCAGAATAGAACACGGGGACCAGCATCAGTGGCAGGAAACGGTAATCCTGCGCCTTTAGCCACGACGGTTCTGTTCTGATGAGAAAGCAGCTGCTCACCTGCTGGGAGCTGTGCGCCTGGGACGATGCTCACATCAGAACGCGGTCCCTCCTCCTGTCCCCAGAGTGGCCTGTCATTGTGGAGATTCACAGCCTGGTGGCTGACACCGTCTAGTCCAGGAGGCACCTGCTCTTCACAACCCCAGCCCCCGTTCCCTGCCATCTGGTCCCAGGGCGCCTGGAGGTGCCCACCCTCTGTAACTCCCCACCCTTCCCGCCCCCCACATGACTTGTAACCTGTAAGGATTATCCCAGGCCCACTTCCCCTGCCTGTAACCCTACTTCCCACGTAACCTTTGTCCTTCTCCCCAATGTGGTAGTAAGCAGCTGGCTTATGGGGGTGCAGAGCAGATTTTGTGGGTGACCTGCTGCTCTCCTGCTGCCGGCAGGACTGGAATGAACGCTCATACTGGATCCAGCCCTGTCCCTGCTGAATCGGCTCCGGTAGCAACAGGCAGCCGGGCCCCTTGGCTGTCAGTTACAGGAGTCAACACAGAAAGAGTGACTGCAGCTCGATGCCATTCACAGCAAGTTCAAAGGCAGCGAAACCATGTCGCTGGGATTGGAAGTTGAGAGCAAGGCTGCCCCTGGGAGGGTGGCCATTGAAAACGGGGGGGGGGGGTCCCCCCAGGTGCTCCTGAGGTTTAGAAGTGCTTTCGCCCCAGGCGGGTCCCAAGGGCACATCCCATTTGTAAACACACTGATCTGTGCATTCATAACGTTTGCACTTTCCTGAGTCTATGTCATCCTTAAATTTTTTATAAATTTTATAGAAGAATGCACGGCAATAAAGGCTATGTCATAGAGGGAAAACAGAATATGTAAATTCAAGACAAATGACTCCTGTTGCTTCCTGTGCACCCACCAGTTCTGTCATCCTGTCGCCCACAGTTAGAACCTCAAGGGAAAGTGAATTAATTTGCATACAAGTAGACAAGGTGGGCAAGCGAGCCTTGATTCTGCTGATAGATGCTGACAGCTGAGTTAAAGTACTCCTCTGAGCTGACTTATTTTACTGAGGCAGCGAGCAGCATGAATCATTGAGGAAGACGTTTCCCTGGGGATAAGAGAGTCTGCAGTGGACTTCGTCTCTAAATGACACCCTACAAGCCAGCCAACCAGTTTGCCCCAGTTGGTGCCAAGAGTGGGGATACCTGTGCTGCTGCTTCCTCAGTGGCTCTACTTCATCTCACATTTAAAGGCTCTCGGGCCTGGCCGGCGTGGCTCCGTGGTTGAGCGGCCACCTATGAATAGGAGGTCATGGTGCAATTCCCGGTCAGGGCACACGCCTGAGTTGTGGGCCCAATCCTCAATGTGGGGCATGCAGGAGGCAGCCGAACAATGATTCTCTCTCATCACTGATGTTTCTGTCTCTCTCTCTCTCTCCCTCTTCCTTCCTCTCTGAAATCAATAAAAAAAATATTTTTTTAAAAAGGCGATCCAGAGAGAGAAAACAAAGATGGCGGCATAAGTAAACACCTGTACTTGCTGCCTCTCACAACCACATCAAAATTACAACTAAAAGGCAGAACAACAACCTCCCAGAACCGCAGGAAAGCTGACTGAGTGGCAGTCCCACAACTAGACAGTTGAAGAAAGCGCATTGAGACTGGTAAGAGGTGCGGAAGCACGGAAAGTGCTGGCACCTGGATGTGCTGCTCTTTCAATCAGGAGGGAGATACAAGCTCCTGCTTGCTCTGAACTCCAGTTCCGGGCGAGACTCTGGGGGACCCAGACACATACGGGGAGAAACTGGACTGTCTGGCATCAGGGCAGGAACATGAGGGCAGCTTTCTCTCAGAGGTGCTCGCAGTGATCATTGTTCCTGCACAGGGGGCGCAGGACGCAGAGACCCGGGGACCCCTCCGGTGCAGGGCTGATTGGCAGCCATGCTGTTTGCTCCGCCCTGGTGATTCCCAGAGCCACCCCCCAACACACACAAATTTACAGCCTACCCAAGCTGTGCGCATCAGCTTTTGCATATGAATGGCCTGAGCTCTCTCCCCCGCTTAAACCTATCAAACTGCAGCTGGGTCAGAGAGCCCCAGAGCTTCCAAAAGAAGGCCCAAGAGCAGCAGCAGCAGCCTGCCTTGCTTCACAGCTGGGCCTCATCTGGGCACTTCCAAAC
>NW_006298272.1:2167884-2189703 GCF_000327345.1 Myotis davidii
TGCTGAAAGGTATTCTTTAAGAAGAGGAAGAAGAAGAAAAAGGTAAAGATAAAAAATTATGAACAACAAAGTGACAACAAATATATATCTATTAACAAGTGAACCTAAAAATCAAATGAATAAAAAAACTGGATGAACAGAACAGGCTGGTGAATGTAATGGAATCAGGGGATGGAAAGGGAGCAGACTGACAATTCTTGCGGGGAAAGGGTTGTGGGGGGTATGGGAAGAGATTGAACAAAGAGCTTACATCTATGGATGAGGTCAGTGGTGGGGAGGCCTGGAGTGGGGTGGGAACTGGGTGGAGGGGAGCTATGGGGTGGAAAAGAGGAATAGCTGTAATAATCTTAACAATAAAGACTTTTAAAAATATAAAAATAAAAGGGAATCCGATTAGATACCAAAACCTCAGGGGGAGGAGAAATACTGCCCCCAAAGAAACATCATGGCCCTTGGTCCTTTGGGAAAATCAGCCATCACTGGAGATGCAAAACTCATTCAAACTCAGAGACCTTCCACGTATGTCCTTGTTCTAACATCGTTTACTTCTTTGTGTTTTTATGCCCATCACTTAGACGCTCCCATCTCAGCCCTGTTTTCGTGTTTATTGTGTAACTGTCACCGCCATCATCTCTAGAACTTGCTCATCTTCCCACACGGAAGCTCGTCCCATGAAACAACACGCCCCATTCCCCTCCCTCAGCCCCTGACCCCACCATCCATCTCCGTCTCCAGGACCGTCACTGCCCTGAGGACCTGGTATCTGTGGGGTCAGACCGTGTCCGGGACGGGCTGGTTTCATCAGCAAGGCCTCAGGCCACCTGAGCTGTGGCCTGTATCAGGTGCCCTGCCCTTTCGTGGCTGAACAACGTTCCGTGCGTCTAGGCACCACACTTGGCTTATGTGTTCGTTCAGGAATGGGCGTTTGGGTTGTTTCTACCTTTTGGCTGTTGGGACACTTTTTAATCCTCATCTAAGGATATGTTCTCACTGCTTTTTAGAGAGAGAGGATGGGAGAGAGGGAAACATCCATGTGAGAGAAAAGCATCGACTGGTTGCCTCCCCTACTCACCCCAACCTGGGATTGAGCTCGAATCCTAGGCATGTGTCCTGACCAGGAATCGAACCCTCACTTTTTGGTGCATGGACGATGCTCCAACCAATGGAGCCAGCCAGTGGGGCTATGGCAACACATTTTTAATTGAGACTCTTTGTGGTCAAGTAAAATGGCCACAAATTCTTGAGCGCCCCTCCCCTTGGAAGGCGGGGTCGATGTCCCCTCCCTGGGACCAGGTGGCCCCCGCCCCTGGGACCAGGGGTCCCTAGGACTGTCTGACTGATGTAACAGCAGAAATAACATCCCCGGTGGGTGTCCAGCTCAGGGCCGCTGAGCCCAGCCCTCCCACCTGCGGAGACGGAACCCCGTCAGGCCACCTGCAGCCTAAGATCTCCACGCAGAGCCCTGCCCACCGAACCCTTTGACATAATAAAATGGTGCATTTAAGTTTGGTGTCGTTTGTTCTACAATAACAGAAACCAGGACAACCGTGTCCCCAAAGCATCAGAAAACCCGCGGTGGGATTGCCCACTAAGGAAGGACTATCACCTCTTTAAACACCGGGAGGACCCAGGCCGCACTAAGCCACCCAGGCCAGACTGTGAGCTACCTGGCCGGGCAGGGGAGGGGAGCAGAGCATCCAGACGACAAGGAACATTCTGGAATTGGACCCCGAGTTCCCGAATTCACTGACTCGCTGAAGGCAGTTGCGTGGACACACGTCATGGCCCCAGGACTGTGCTGGGCTCCAGGTGGTGACGGAGGAGAGGACGTCCCTGCCTGCCCTCCCTGGCCGTGGGCTCCCTGTTCTGAGCAATGGGGGTCTCACCTTGTCTTCCTGCTCGTCCACCAGCCTCCACGCTCGGCTTCTCCCTGCAGGACCTCCAGGCGCACAGGGTGCGGTGTGGGTGCGGTGTCTCCTGCAGCCGAGGAAGCGAGGGCTCTCCCGGCACCTGGGCACAGCCCTGCCACCACACCTGTTCCGGTGAGAGCCTCCAGCCTATTAAAGTGAGAAAGAAGGAAACACACAGGCAGGTGTTAGCGCTGGCTTTTTCTAGCATTTTCTGGCGGCTTTCCTGGGGTCCGCTTTGACAGCAGGCTGGCCGAGGCGGCCCAGAGCGCGTGTAGAATTCATGACACAGGGACTGGCTGTGAGTTCATAGTCACGGGGAGCAGAGTGAATTCAGAGGGAGATGTGAGCAGAATACAAACGGCTCCACGGGGCGTCCCGGCTCTGCAGGAAGACACGCTGCAGGCTGGCGTCTGACAGGGCCTGGGTCTCCCGCGCCCGCGTGGTCCGCGCTCGGTGTTCAATGGGTTTGATGTCAGGAGGGAAGCTGAGCAGGAGGCTCCTTCTGAAGCCGGCCCTGCACCCCGGGCTCCCTTCCCACGTGGACATGACTTCAAGGACAGGCAGCCCCCGCTGCTCTAAGCCCGGGGTGAGCCGGTCTGCGCGAGCAGGAGGGCGTTTTTACCAGGGGTGAGAGTCTAGGAGCCACACAGACAGGAGCAGGCACCGGGCCAGCAGGAGGGAGCGGAGGGCCCTCCTCTCTCCTCTCCCCGCCCCCGCCTGCTCAGCCCCCACCGAGGACTCACTCCCTTGCTTACAGGGAGATGGAGAGGAGCCATGCTGGGAGCTAAGCCCTTTAGTCCGCCCACTCCCTCCCGTGAGGGGCACCAGGAAGGAAGCAGAGATGATGGGACGCCCAGAGCCCTGGTGGGTCTGAGATCTCGGGGGCCAGTGGACTTCACAGCAAGAGGGTGGGGGTGGGGTATACAGTCCAGGTTCCTAAAAGCCCATCATCAAGTAGCCAGGAATAAGTAAAAGACTCTGGCCCGGCCAGTGTTGCTCAGTGGTGGAGCGCCGACCTATGAACCAGGAGGTCAGGGTTTGATTCCCGTCAGAGCACATGCCCGGGTCGTGGGCTCCGTCCCGTGTGGGGCCTGCAGGAGGCAGCTGGTGGGTGATTCTCTCCCATTGCTGATGTTTTTCTCTCTCCCTCTCCCTTCCTCTCTCTGAAATTAATAAAAACATTGTTTTAAGTCGCTCTCAGGAGATGGCAGAGAATGGGAAGGGGTGTGGGCCAGCGGAGCCTGAAGTTCAAATACTGGCCTGTTTGCCTGCGTACTCACCTCCCTGTCTGAGAGGCAGGTTTGTGATTGTTGCTGAGACTGCGGTTTCCATCGAGGAACCGCTGGGAGGAGGGTGTTTGTTTCTCCCTGCCGCCTGGGGAATGTCTGTATTTGCTCACACGCAGTCGCACTCACCCCATGCCAGGGTCCAGGGACAGACGGACGCTGTGCAGCATGTAGAACAGCAAAGGCCCTGATGCTAACCCGTGTTCCCATCCAACGTGAGGAAGGTGTGGCTTCGGGAGGGCCGGCCGTGGAGGGCAGGTGCAGGTGGAGGGCAGGTGAGCCGCCCACGCCTGGCGGGTCTAACGGACAAGGACCTTCCTTCTGAGGCTGGTCTTGGGCGGCGCAGGACGAGATCTCCGCCGGGACCTTCAAAGTTGTGGGGAGGCCTTCACAGGCTCCGTGAGCACCCTAACCTCCTGGCTCACAGGTCGACACTCAACCACTGAGCCACCCGGCCAGGCCCAGAGCCTCCTTCTCTTCCCACTTGAAGGAGGGACCGTTGTGGTCCCTCCCACGCCCCTGGGGCAGAAGGAAGAGGGCCGTGGGGAGGATGAGGCTGGCCGTGTGGAAGCCAGAAAGCACCAGAGGGAATGGACCCAGGTGAAGCCACTCAGGGCTCTGAAGTCTCGGCCCTTTTCCTGATCCACGTGACTGGCCACGCTCTACTCACGCCTCTCAGGGAGGTGGTCTCAGCCCAGCCAGGCGGCCGACCCCCAGTCCCGTGCCCATGTCCTCAGAGATCCGGTCCCGGTGCTCGTCACCAAAACCCCTTCCGGCGAGCACTCGGGGATGCTCCTGCCTCTTCCCCAATAGACAGGTGCCTGGCCCCACGCTCCTGGGAACCAACGGCCTTTCTCCCGCTCAGCCCTGCGCACGTGACTCGCCTCCAGCCAGAATTCCTGTTTTTATCAACTCAAGCCGCTGGGGGGGATGTGTCCGTTCCCTTAGCTTCTCCGGCTCGCCAGTTGCTAATTCTCTGTAACTGTATCGACCGCCTCCCGCTGTGTTTGCCGTGGAGATTAATGACTGACATTAGAAGGAGCGCGTTTCAGGCATCGAAAGGGATGGGCTCGTGCATTATTCAGTCCCCGTAAACACACGCACTTTCATTTGGAGTTTTCAAGGTTCTGCCCCAGCCAGTGTGGCTCAGTGGATAGAGTGTTGGCCTGTGGACTGAAGGGTCCCGGGTTCGATTCTAGTCAAGGGCATGTACCTCGGTTGCAGGCTTCATCCCTAGTGGAGGGAGTGCAGGAGGCAGCCGATCCATGATTCTCTCTCATCATTGATGTTTCTCTCTCTCTCCCTCTCCCTTCCCCTCTGAAATCAATAAAAATATATTTTAAGAAAATACTGTGGCTCAGCCCAGCCAGCCTGGCTCAGTGGTTAAGCATTAACCTATGAACTAGGACAGTGGTTGGCAAACTCATTAGTCAACAGAGCCAAGTATCAACAGGACAACGATTGAAATTTCTTTTGAGAGCCAAATTTTTTAAACTTAAACTATATAGGTTGGCACATTGTTATTAACTTAATGAGGGTCCTCCTAAGGCTTAGGCAGAGCCACACTCATGGGGCCAAAGAGCCGCATGTGGCTCGCGAGCTGCAGTTTGCCAACCACGAAACTAGGAGGTCACAGTTCGATTCCCAGTCAGGTCATATGCCCAACTTGCGGGCTCGAACCCCAGTGCAGAGCATGCAGGAGGCAGCCAATCCATGATTCTCTCTCCTCATTGATGTTTCCCTCTCTCTCCCTCTCCCTTCCTCTCTGAAATGAATAAGAATAAATTTTTAAAAATGCTTTGGCCTGAACCAAAGGAGGGGTAAGTGAAGCTGAAGGGCCTGCCAGGGGTCCCTGCCCTGAGTCCTGGGTTATTTCTCGCCACCTGAGGAAGGTGGAGCAAGAGGATGCTGCTCCCAACCAGGTCAGCCTGGCCGTGTGTCACAGGGAGGGATGAGAGGAAACCCAAAGGGGGAGCCCAGGAGCATCCTGGGAAGGCGCCATGGTGTCAACAAGAGCAGATCTGCTCTCCACCCCCAGCTCCTGCCTCAGAGCTTCCGCAACCCTGGGAGTTTCCCCAGGGACAGTAGGTCTTCGTTATGTGAATGAGCTGTCCCCCTAGATAACGTCAAGACAGGGCTGGTCCCCAGAGAACCACGCCTGTGATTCAAGGGCTGGAACTTTCTTTTTTGTATATAGACTAAAGGCCTGGTGCACAAATTCATGCACGGGTGGGGTCCCTCAGCCTGGCTGTCGATCAGAGCCAATCAGGGCCATCTCGCCCAGTCTGGGGAGAGAGACAAGAGGTTGGCTGGCTGGGGGGAGGGATCATGGGAGGTTGGCTGTGGGAGTGCACTGACCACCAGGGGTCAGTTCCTGCGTTAAGCATCTGCCCCCGGATGGTCAGTGCACATCATAGCTACTGGCTGGTCATCCAGTCATCCGGTCATAACTGTCCCTTAGGCTTTTTTATATATAGGTATTTTTATTGATTTCAGAGAGGAAAGGAGAGAGAGAGAGAGACAGAAGCATCAATGATGAGAGAGAATCATTAATCAGCTGCCTCCTGCATGCCTCCTACTGGGGATTGAGCCCGCAACCCAGGCATGTGCCCTTGACCTGGAATTGAACCCTGACCTCCGGGTTCATAGGTGGATGCTCAACTACTGAGCCATGCCAGCCGGGCCGCACGGTGCTCTTGACCTTGACAGCAGGTAAACCCAGCATGGGTGCAGTGAGGGGGCAGGCAGCGAGCTCAGATCACTCCAGAGTGGTGGTTTGTAACCTTTTTTAAGCAACAGAACACGTAGTGTTATATAAAATCCCTACAGATAAAATGGACAAAATCACCATGTTATTAAGATTATTTTGACACCGTTTTTGATTTCACATTTGCACATTTATTATTTTAAAGTAACTAATGACACTAAGGACTTGGTACAGCCATGGTCTCCAATGTAACACTGGGTATATAAGGAAAATGCAACCCAACAGAAAAGAAAATAAATATGAAAAGTAAAGTAAAAGAATGGTAAGTACGAAGTATAACTAAATCCAAATATACAGCGTTGAGCAAAAGTAGGTTTACAGGTGTGAGTACACAAAACACAGAGTTCGTTCTTATACTATTGTTAATTATTGTATCACTAGAGGCCCAGTGCACGAAACTCATGCACAGGTAGGGTCCCCAGGCCTGGCTGGCGATCATGGCCGATTGGGGCCTTCTGGCTGCCTTCCTTCATTCTGCGCCACCCCCTGGTGGTTACCACACGTCATAGCAAGCGATCGAACTCCCAGTCTCCTGGTCAAACTCCCGAGGGGACAATTTGCATATTAGGCTTTTATATAGAGAGATTTTCCATACAAACAACTGTAAACCTAATTTTACTCCACTCTGTATTTATCATAGTAATAGGATCTTACCTACAAGTTCAATGACAGATATAACTGGAATTAAAAAATAAAAATCTGTTTTGTGCCAATTGGAAGAGATTTACCTAAAACAGAGTGACAAAGGGAGGCTGAAGTAAAGTGATAGATAGTACCAAGCAGAAGAAATGGTTTTAAGGCAAAACGCAATCGCAGAGTTAAAGAGAATCACACAAGGAAGGAAGGGTCAATTCACAGGGAAGATGATCACAACTTGTGTACTTGTGTGACCTAAACAGTCAGCTCAAAACCTGCACAAATCCTACACCAAAAAAAACTGGAAAAATGACAAGGTCAAATCGGCAGCCCTGGTGGAGGTTTTCATATACAACTCTTAGTAAGTGATTGGACAAGCAGGAAAAATAATTAAGCAATGGAGTATAAACCAAACAATCAATAAGCTCAAACTCATGACCATATACCGAACCCCACACCCAACAAGCAGAAGACACGTTTCGTTCTCTTTGCGAGCGCTCATGGGACATGGACAAACATGGACTACCCACTAAGTGGCACAGAATTCCTCAGCTAATGTAATTGAATCGATATCACACTGACCATGTTCTCTGACCGTCCTATCTAATAAAAGGGTAATAAGCAAATGTACCCTAATGGTGAACGACCGGACCTGCTGGGAATGACCAGTCGCTATGACACGCACTGACCACCAGGGGGCAGACGCTCAATGCAGGAGCTGCCCCCGGGGGTCAGTGCGCTCCCCCAGGGGCGCGCTCAGCCAGAAGCAGGGAACACAGCTGGCAAGCACAGTGACAGTGGTGGGAGCCTCTCCCGCCTCCTCGGCAGCACGAAGGATGTCCGACTGCCGGGAAGCGGGCCTAAGCCATCGTCCGACATCTCCCAAGGGCTCCTGGGCTTCCAGAAGGGTGTCTGAAACTGAAAACTGAAAAAATGACAAGGTCAAATCGGCAGCCCTGGTGGAGCTTAGGCCTGATTCCCTGGGGAGCGTGCCTAAGCCAGCAGGTGGACATCCCCTGAGGCATCCCAGACTACAAGAGGGTGCAGACCAGGCTGAGGGACCCCCCTCCACCCCTGAGTGCATGAATGTTCGTGCACCAGGCCTCTAGTACAGCAATAAAATTGGAAGTGAATATCCAGGAGCACAACATAAAGGAAGTTGTATGTTTCCAGCTTAGGAGTCTCTGAGGGTCGGTGCGCACAAGGCTTGCGTGTCAGCATTTTTCTCCTCCTGGAAATCAGAAAAAAGCAATAAGGAGAACAAAAGCCATTTTGCAAACTCCTTTTTTTGCAGTGAAGATAGGAGACAGAGCTGACCCACAGACTACAAATGATGTGGAAAAGCTGCAAGCTGGCCACTGACTTGAGCAAAAGCTACTCAAGCCAGGCAGGTGGCCGGGGCCTCCCAGGTTCCTGGGGCTCAGGTGGACCCACCGGGGCAGGACACAGGTGAGCCACAGCTGCCCCCTCTCCTGGTGCTGCCAGAATTTGTCTCTCAGGCATGAAAACAACAAACCGCCTTGTTCTCCTGAGACCTGCAGCGGACATTAACACAGGCTGAGTCTCAGGCTAACAAGTAAGGAAACGAACAATTTTGTAAAAGTCCGGGGTGTTTAAATATAGAACTAAGACATAAACAAACACAAGGGCCTGGGCAGATGGTACTGTGGCCATCATCTGCCCTGAAACAACGGGAAAGGATTCAGTCCGGAGACACGTGGCAGGAGAAGGAGAAGAAGGTGGGAAATCAGAGAAAGCCTTGACTGTGTAACCGGGGGTGGGGAGCGGACTGGGGGAGGAAACAAGCCCACGTGTCCTTGTTCTTCGAAGGGGACTCGTGCACATTCCTAAGGACGTGGAGCTCTGCGTCATCACAGGGTGGTGTAAACGGAATCTTTGCTTAAACTTGGCAGCACTACTAATTACCAAAACAAGCCAAGAAAGCAAGCAGCCCACATCGTTAGCAATACTTTTTTTAAAAATTTTGGTTTTTGTTGATTTCAGAGAGAAAGGGAGAGACAGTGACTTAAATGATGAGTCATGGATGGGCCGCCTCCTGCACGCCCCCTACTGGGGATTGAGCCCATAGCCCTGGACATGTGCTCTGTCCACAGGCCGACTCTCTGTCCACTGAGCCCCACGAGCCAGGGCCCTCCACACCTTTTCCTGGCTTGGGGGCTCACATCCTGTGAGCTCTGAATCAAAGCCGCAGGCGGTGGATGCCGTCCAGGTACCCCTTCGCCGACGGAGGCAGCGCGGTCGCCTCAGGGTGCGGCAGTTGTGCAGGAAGTGCCGTAAGCGCCTGCGAGCAGGTTTAGTGTGGACGTCAGTTCTCAGCTCCTTTTCCAGCGTGCGACTGTGTTTGCACGTCCGTAGAAATAAGACAGGCCACGGGGGCCGTGCTCTTGTTACCACTGGCTAGTTATTGCAAACATGGGTATCTGTAGGCAGGCTATGTGGGCAACAGCAGGCTACCCTCAAAGGTACTAGGAGGTTGGCTCAGTGGATAGAGCATTGATCTGCGGATTGAAGGGTCACGGGTTCTACTGTGGTCAAGGGCACATGCCCAGGTTGTGGGCTGGATCCCCAGTAGGGGGCGTGCAGGAGGCAGCCGATTCATGATTCTCTCTCATCATTGCTGTTTCTCTCTCTTCCTCTCCCTTCCTCTCTGAAATCAATAAAAACATTTTTAAGAAGTGAACTTGAGGTTAAAAACCATTTTCCGGAAGAAAATGAGAAGGAGGGTCTGTCACAGAATCCGTCTCCTGCGGGAGGAGCTACCTGCAGATGCGGTCGCCCATGGCCACTGAAGGCGCTGCTTCTCGCGGAGGAGAGCCCGGGCCTGGGGGAGGGCTGCCAGTCCCGCCAAGTGCAGGATTGGGAGAGGGAGCGTGGGTGACTCAGGCACCCGCCTCCCAGCCAGGATTCTCCCTGACTTTCCAGACTCTCTGGGAAGCGCTCGCCTTCCGCGGTGGGAACACGGGAGCACACGGAGGCCATGCCGTCTGCCCAAGGGCAGAGCTGAAATGTGAGTCAGCGTCTGACTCCGAATTCCACAATCTTTTGATAGAAAAGTAAGAACTTTAATATCCACAGAACTGTCTCGGAAAACTGTGTTCTCAGGGGTGGGTTCTGGTTCCCTTGGAAGGCGGTTCTCTCTCGAGCAACATGGTGTTTTCCAGCCATCGTAGCCGGCTGGGCTGTGAGGCATCAAGTGTCGGATTCCCTGAGCTTCAACCAGCGCCTGCTTGGGCGGAGCTTCCCCCTCTGCCCCCCACCCGGACCTTCCCCAGGGGAAGGTGTGAGTCCCTTCACCTCGTTCTGATTCGCCCACCGCCTCTCGCTGCCGTGACTCTGTGCGTTCCCACGGACGACGGTGTTCCTGGGCCTGGGAGAGCTGCTCTGTGGGGCCCTCCCTGCCCCTTGGAGGACGTCAGCCTCGTGGCAGCCACCCACCTGCTGTCCAGGCATCTCTGTAAGGTGCGTCAGGTTCTACGAAGCCAGGTCCCGCCAATGTTGAGCAACCTTAACTTTACTTTTTAAATATTTTTAATTGATTTCAGAGAGAAAGGGAGAGGAAGAGAGAGATAGAAACATCAGTGATGAGAGAGAACCATGGATCGGCTGCCTCCTACACGCCCCGCACTGGGGATTGAGCCTGCAACCCAGGCATGTGCCCGACCGGGACTCGAACCCTGACCTCCTGGTTCACGGGTCGGTGCCCAACCATTGAGACACCCGGCCCGGCCTCTGCGTCATTTAAAGGGCTGGTGATGGCTTCTTCTCAGAATCCCTGGCTCGTGCAGGCGGCTGGGCCCGCGTTGCAGTCAGAGCCCTGGTGTACCTCTGCCCCTGCCTCGGGGATGCAGAAAGCACGCCTCCTGCACCACCTTCCTCACCTGCTCCCGACCCTCTGGTTTCTAGACGTTACAGGGGCACCTGCAGCACTTGCTCCCCATTTTCCTCCCAGGGAACTGGGGGCCTGCGCCTTCCCGGGCTGGGACCCTGATGGCTGGGCCTCGACTGCCCCCTGGCGCTCGGGGGCGGTAAGGCAGCCTCAATCGGAGACAATTTTAGGAAATGCAGGAGAGGCCCGTGCACCACAGAACTGGGGACCCCGAGTCACCGCAGACCCGGGGTTCGGGAGACGGGCCTTGCCCAACGCAGTGAAGGGCGGGCGGCTAACACCCGCAGCGCGATGTTCCCTGGCCTCCCGGGGCCACGGGAGCAGGCCGCCCGCTCTGCACCAGCCGTGCTGGGAGGGGACGGTCACTACCGTCATTTGGCTGCTCTGCATGTCCTGATGCTCCTACATCAGCGGTTCTCAACCTTCCCAATGCCGCGACCCTTTAACACAGTTCCTCATGTTGTGGTGACCCCCAATTTCATTGTTACAAATTGAACATAATTAAAGCATAGTGATTAATCACAAAGACAATATATAATTATATATGTGTTTTCCGATGGTCTTAGGCGACCTCTGTGAAAGGGCCATTCAACCCCAAAGGTTGAAAACCGCTGTCCTACATGGAACCTGGACTACCTGTGTCATACAGGGTGTCCCCCAAAATGCAAACATGCTTCCACAGCTGACTGCTCAGGTTTGAAAATGGAATGCATTTTATTTTATTTTTAATACATTTTTTATTGATTTCAGAGAGGAAGGGAAAGGGAGAGAGACAGAGAAACATCAATGATGAGAGAGAATCATCGATTGGCTGCCTCCTGCACGCCCTCTACTGGGGCTCAAGCCCACAACCCAGGCATGTGCCCTTGACAGGACTCGAACCCAGGACCCTTCAGTCCACAGGCCAATGCTCTATGCACTGAGCCACACCAGCCAGGGCATGAACTGTATTTTAAGAAACTGCCTTTAATACTATTCAGAGTGTGATGCCTTATATTTTTAAAGCGATGAGGCGTGACCCAGCGTTTCCCTGGCTCGCCTGGGTTAATTTACTAGTCCTCGCTCATGTGCTAAAATGGACACAGAGCATCTAGGTGGCAGTGTGTACGTGTGTGTGTGATCTCTGTATGGCCCCGAGCAGCTGTGTGCGACTGACGGCGGCTGAACAGTGGGCGTGAGTCACGTGCACGGGGCCGCCCAGCACAGGAAGTCAGGCGTCCCCCAGGTGGAGCCTGGCCGGCTGCGCTGTTTCCCTGAACTCCTTCCTGCTGCTGTTTTCTTAAGAGCCTCGTGGGCCGTAGATTTCTCAAAGCAGCAGCGCCCCCTCGTGGCGGAAAGCCAGAGGTGCTGGCTCCCTTTTTCCTGGTGCTGGTCCTGGGAGCACGTCCTCGGCTACACAATCCTGTCCTCCTTTTGTGGAGAAGAGATTATCAGTCAGGTTTGCGCTGTGGGGGGGACCCAGGTCTTCTGAATGGTCCCCACAATGTCGCAGCCTGAGAACTCTGCCCAAGTAGGAAACGTCCACAACGTTCCCATCTTTTTGCAAGTGATGGGATGGTCACGGTGAGGTCAGACACGTTTTGCCTAAAGACAGACGCGTTGTCGCTGGTAGAATCACATCACACAGTGAATCCTAGGCTATAACTCAGTAGTTTTTTAGAAATTCTTCCTGGGGCGGGCTCTGTGAGGTCAGGGTTTCCCGTTAACATGCCTGGTAAACGTTTTAAGCCTAGATCAGCCTCGATCGCTTTCGTTAGATCTCTTCCTTCTCCCAGAACAGTCCATGTAAATGCAGACACTGAGCTAGTTTATAACAACTGCCACCCTTTATCAAGGATCCCCTCGAGGCATATCTGTGGCTTCGTTATTTCTAACTAGAGGCTCAGTGCACAAAATTCATGCATGTGAGGGGGATCTCTCAGCCCAGCCTGCACCCTCTTGCAATCCAGGACCCCTCAGGGGATGTCCGACTGCCAGTCAGGCCCCAGCCCAACCTGGCAGTCGGACATCCCCCTCACAAACTGGGACTGCTGGCTCCTAACTGCTTGCCTGCCTCATCGCCCCTAACCACTCTGCCTGCCTGCCTGCCTGATCACCCCTAACCACTCTTCATGCCTGCCTGCCTAATCACCCCTAACCACTCTGCATGCCTGCCTCATCATCCCTAACCACTCTGCCTGCCTGCCTCATCGCCCCTAACCACTGTGCCTCAGCCCCCACCCCCAGGGCTTTGTCCGGAAAGACGTCCAGAATGACGTCCGGAAGGCTGTTTGGCTGTCCGGTCTAAGTAGCATATTAGGCTATTATTATTATAGATTCTTCAGCATCCCAGCAGGCGGTACCATTATGATCCCCGCGTCACAGGTGCGGAACACGAAACTGAAGTTGCTGAAGCCCGGGCTCAGCAAAGGGCCGGCCGCGGTGCAAAGCTTGACCCCCATTCTCTGCTCATCCCCCGACCTCATCTGCACGGACCCAGCCTGAGACCTGCCCTCACTCCTCACTTCCCCGAAATGCTCTCAGCCGAGTCCCCGATGGTCTCTGTCACTACGTTTAGTTTTTAAATACATTTTATTGATTTCAGAGTGGAAGGGAGGGAGACAGAAACATCAGTGATGAGAATCACTTACAGCTGCCTCCTGCACGCCCATTACTGGGGACTGAGCCCACCACCCGGGCGTGTGCCCTGACCAGGAATCGGAAGGTGACCCCCCGGTTCCTAGGTCGACGCTCAGTCACTGAGCCACGCCGGCCGGGCCACCACAACAGTCTTTTGTTTGCATTCCCACGGAGCTCAAGAGCCTCCGGCTTCCGCTATGCGGTGGATGTTGTGAAGGAAATGGTATCGAGGTGGCCTGTGGTATCAGCCGCCTGGGTGCCCTCCCCACAGTCTCTGCGGCTCAGACAGGAGAACGTATTCCTCACGCCTCTGGAGGCTGGCAGTCCCGGTCGGGGCGCCAGCGGGCAGACGGCCGCCTCCTCTCTGTGCCCACATGCGGCCTTTCCTCTGTGCTGGTCTCACCAGGTGAGAGCCCTGCCCTCAGGACCTCGTGTAACCTTCATTACCTTCTGAGACTCTAAAAACAGTCACATCGGGCCCTCGCTGGTGTGGCTCAGTGGATAGAGCATCGGCCTGTGGACCACAGGGTCCCGGGTTGGGTTCCGGTCAAGGGTGTGTACCTCGGTTGCAGGCTCCTCCCCGGCCCGGGCCCTGACAGGAGACAACCTATCGATGTGTTTCTCTCACATCGATATTTCTCTCTCTTTCCTCTCTCTTCCACTCTAAAAGTCAATGGGAAAATGTCCTCAGGTGAGGGTTAACAAAAATAATAAAAACAGTCACATTGGGAGGGAGGGAGGGAGGATAGGAGGAAGCTGGAAAACGCGTTGGCAAGTGGAGTGAGGAAATGGAGGCTGACATGCGGGTTGTGGGCTGACCTCCTGTGTGGGCGTGCCAGGGGAGCTGACCAATGCTTCTCTCAGCATGCATGTTTCTCTCTCTCTCCTTCTCCCTTCTTCTCTGAAATCAATAAACAATTTTAAAACAATATTCTCACTTTAAAACTTTATTTTAAGAAGTGTTGAGTTTGAGTGTATTTTGCTGTTATTACTCAGGAAAAATGCCACCCTCACTTCCACTGCTCATACCTACGGTTGCAGTTTCCCTAGAAACCCAGTTCTCACTTAGATGGAACACCTGCTTCGTCAAGCCTCTCCCCAAGGTCCTTGCCTTCGGTTTTGCAGGAACAGCGGACAGGGACGCGTACCTGGGTTATCTCCTGCCTCTGAAACCCCCACCTGCGCCCCGGGAGCCAGGCCCAGCCCTGCCCCGAGTGTCTGCAGAGCTGGTGAGGACGGGTCCGGGGAAGGTCACCCCTGGGCGCCCGCTTCCTCCTGGCCCCGGGGCCTCTCAGCTCACGCCTGCGGGACTTCTCAGAGACCCGCTGGCCTGGCTCCTGTCCCTGTCCGGGGCCAGCGTGTCAGGCAGGAGCCTCCCGCCCTCGGGACCCGCCGCTGCGGAGCTGCGGTCAGTGTTTTCAGCCTCGCAGGCGGTGTGTACGCAGCTTCCTGGTCTCCGGCCCTTTCATTTCGCGGGAGGGCTGGCAGAGAACATGCCTCTCATCTCTCATTCCTCTGCAGAGAGGAAACACGAAAAGGCACAGATGACTTATTTTAGACTTCGCTAAGTCCTTTCTTTAGAATAAATGGTTTTTATTTAAAACCCTGGAGATACTGGTGATGTGTTACAGAACTGTACCCTTGAAACCTACATAATTTTATTAACCAATCTCACCCCAATAAGTTCAATAAAAAATGTTTTAAACCCTGACCAGAAACGCAATGACAAATATGCCGGTAAAACTGGAGTGTATTCCTGCAGAGACCGAGTTTATTTGAACCCATTAATTCAACTAACGCTGTCCTTAATAAGGAATGGTATAGTCCTTTTTATTTTTTTATTTTTTAATCTTCACCCGAGGATATTATTCCATTCATTTTTAGAGAGGGTGGGAGGGGGAGAGACAGAGAGAGAGAAACATCGATGTGAGAGGAACACACCAATTGGCTGCCTCCTGCACAAACCCCACCCAAGGCCTGGGCCAGGGAGGAGCCTGCAGACAAGGTACGTGTCCTTGACCAGAATCGAACCGGGACCCTTTAGTCCGCAGGCTGACACTCTAACCACTGAGCGACACTGCCAGGGCCGGAGGAGTACAGTCCTTCGCTTGGATGACTCTGTTATACAGTCTCCTGATGTGAAGAGGTCGTGGAGCAAATGAGAGAAGGTCATTACCATGTGTTTACATGTAGCCGCTCATGGTGCATAGACAGTGTTCAGTAAGCGCCACAGAAGGCATGTGGCATGAAAACGCGAGGGCCTGGAGCTGTGCCCACGGCCGAGCTCGAGGCCGGACACTGAGAGGAGGGAGCGGCTCTGTGGTTCTGAGCTGTGGCCTCATTTCTCTGATCTCTACGGTGCTGGGCTGGATGAGAACATCCATTACATGTAGTGCTGTGGGCACAGGTCTCAATGCTATGGCTGGCTCAGCCTTTTCTTTCCCTTTTAAATGTTTCATTAGAATGTTTTTATTGATTTCATTTTATTTTTTTAGCAAAGATGGAGATTTATTGAAGAACAAGTACAGACTCCCACATGGGGAGGGGAAGAGTCCCCTGTTTTATTGATCTGAGAGAGAGAAAAGGACACATCAATGTGTATCAATAGGTTGCCTTCTGCCTGCCTCCCCTCCCCCAGGAACCGAACCACCACCCGGACCTGTGCCCTGACTGGGAACGGAACCACCACCCGGGCCTGTGCCCTGACCGGGAACTGAACCACCACCTGGGCCTGTGCCCTGACCGGAACCGAACTACAACTGGGCCTGTGCCCTGACAGGAACCGAACCACAACCTGGGCCTGTGCTCTGACCGGAACCGAACCATCACCTTTTGGTGCCCGGTAGGACGCCCAACCAGCTGAGCTACGCCAGCCAGGGCAAATTCTGCCTTTTTCATAAGCCAGACTTTTTGTTACAGCCTGAAACTGCCCCTAAAACAGCAGTGATCTCAACACCTTTACACTGGAGACTCTATTCTGGGTGGAATAAGGGTCTTTCCAGTTTAAATAAGGAAGAAAGATGTTTTCCGTGTAGCATTTAATAGCAGTATTTTCCTAGACATTAGAATTCTGTAGTAAAATCATCCCATCTTTAACAGAAATGACAGTAAACCGCACAGCGCAGGGATTTTCAACCTTTTTCATCTCACAGCACATAAGCGAGTTGCTAAAATTCTGCAGCACGCCAAGAATATGTCTGTTGCTGACCTGACAAAAAATGAGGCATACACGATTCCTTCACACCGGACAGCGATGTTGTATTGGCTGCTGTCATTTTTTGTTTGGCTGACAGTTTAAAGGAAAAGAGGCTGTGCCCGACTGAACAGTCAGGTGCTGCGTGTTTTAAACGTTCTTGCGGCCACAGCTGGAAATGTCTGGTCGAGCAAAGTGCTTTTCTCTGGACAGGGCGAGATGTGTCAAGTGATCACATTGATTTCCTCTTAGTTCCTTCTTTGTTTCTGGTACTCCAGCCCCTCCTCTTCTCTCTCCCTGTGCATAACAACGAGGTTCCCCTGTGGGAGCTGCTCTGGGCTGAGGCCACCACTCACTGGCCGCCAGGGGTTATCTGCCCAGGGATTAGGGCCCTCAGGGCTAATCACCGTAGCAGCTAGTTTCCTGCCATCATTTCGTCACCTTGTTATTTTGAAAGAATTTCAGGTTTACAGACATCGTAAGGATAACTGTTACACAGATATAGAAATATGATCTTGTCGTACTGTTCAGCAATAGAAATCGAACCAAGTGCCTTGCGAAGATCTAACTGCCCTCCCCTGCAGGCCATCTTGTGGCGGACATCTTGTGCAAGGGCGTGATGGTCAATTTGCCTATTACCTCTTTATTATATAGGATGAGTATAACTGTTATATAGATATAGGGATATGATCTTGTCGTACTGTTCAGCAACAGAAACCGAACCAAGTGCCTTGTAAAGATCTAACTGGCTTTCCTGAAAGATTCGTGGATTGGGCAGCATCCCACCGGCAAGTGGACAGGCGCTCCAGGGGCTACGGAAACGGGAGGTTTGTAAAAGCACGGAGTGGGTGGGACAGGGAAATCCAATGTTTTTTAAAAAGGATTATTTAGGCTTTAGGTAAGGTCACCCGAGGACACTTTTCCATAATATTTGTTTCTGTTGCTGGCAAAATGGACATTTAGCACAATTTTAAACATAAAGAGGCCATCAAGACCTTGATGGTGCTGAGGGTGGGACAGGGACAAGGATCACAGGCGATGCAAGACGCAGAAGAACATTGCTGGTTTGGATCAGGGAGAAGCAGGGAGCCAGTGGCAGGATCCAGATGGGATAGAGGCAGCAAAGCTGCTGCATCTGACAGCCTGGGGGATGACTGGATAAATGAAAGGAAAGAAGTGTTTTTTTGTAGGTTAAACAGTACATTAGATGTGCACGGTGTATAAGAAAGGCTAAAACAGGGCATCATCTGGGGGAATGGGATGAATTAATGCAATTTACATTATTTATTTTTTAAAAATATATTTGTGCCGTAGCCGGTTTGGCTCAGTAGATAGAGCCTTGGCCTGCGGACTGAAGGGGCTGTATCCTGCACGCCCCCTACGGGGGATGGAGCCCACAACCCGGGCATGTGCCCTTGACCAGGAGTCAAGCCGTGATCTTCTGGTTCATAGGTTGATGCTTAACCACTGAGCCACAGCAACCGGGCTTACATTATTTCTAATGGGAAAAAATGTTTTGGTTTTCGAACAAATCACTTCCTGAACAGCCTTCCAGAACGAATTAAGTTCAAGAATCGAGGTTCCATTGTATACAAAAACAATGGGCCGGGCTTGCTCACGGTAAAGCTCAGTCTATCATATAGGCTGTACGATGGGACTTCCCATCACACCCACTGAGTGAGGAATGTTTTGATTAACACATCCTGTGTGGTTACTTTCAGTTAATGAGTTTGTAGGGCTTGTCAAGGGAGCCCCTCTTGTGGTTCAGTTAAAAAAAACCAAAAGCTTTAATGTTACATACGAAACCATAAAAATCCTAGAAGAAATGATAGGCAGTAAAATCTTAGACATTTCTTACAGCAATATTTTTCCTGATATAGCACCTCAGGTGAGGGAAACAAAAGAAAAAATAAACAAATGGGACTACATCAAACTAAAGTGTTTTTGCACAGCAAAGGAAGCCATCAACAAAATGAAAAAACACCCCACTGAATGGGAGAACATATTTGCCAAAGATACATCTGATAAGGTGTTACTATCCAAGATATCCAAGATTTACAAAGAACTTATAAAACTCAACACACAAACACACACACAAACACAGACACACACACACACACACACACACAAAAATCCAATTTGAAAAATGGGCAAAGGACCTGAATAGATACTTTTCCAAAGAGCAGTGGTTCTCAACCTTGGCTGCACATTAGAATCACCTGGGAATCTTTTTAAAATCCTGATTTCTGGTCCTCGTCCTCCGGAAATTCTGTTTCTTTATTACTAATGTTGTGGCCCCACTGAATAACAAAGAAACAAAATTTCCGGAGGACGAGGCCCAGAAATCAGGATTTTAAAAAGATCCCTGGTTGATTCTAACGTGCAGCCAAGGTTGAGAACCACTGCCAAAGAAGACATACAGAAGGCCAATAGACATATGAGAAGATGATCGATTATCACTAATCATCAGAGAGATGCAAATTAAAACCATAATGAGATATCACCTCACACCTGTCAGAATGGCTACATTCAGTAAGTCAACAAACAAAGAGTGCTGCTGAGGATGTGGAGAGAAGGGAACCCTCCTGCACTGCTGGTGGGAATGCAGACTGGGCAGCCACTGTGGAGAACAGTATGGCGTTTCCTCAAAAATTAACATGAAACTGCCTATGAACCAGTGATCCTACTTCTGGGAATGTATTTGAAGAAACCCGAAACACTAGTTTGAAAGCCTATATGCACCCCTATGTTCACTGCAGAGTTATGTTGCCACGCTACGGGAGCAGCCCAAGTGCCCATCAGTGGATGAGTAGATGAAAAAGCAGCAGTTCATTTCCAGGGGTCCTCAAACTACAGCCCGCGGGCCACATGCAGCCCACCGAAAACATTTATCCGCCCGCCGGGTGTTTTTGCCGTCACTGCCTGTTGCTTAGCAGCCGACTAGTTGTTTTTTTAAACTATACTCCGGCCCTCCAACTGGGAGACAGTGAACTGGCCCCCTGTTTAAAAAAGTTTGAGGACCCCTGATTTACACAATGGAATGTTACTCTGCCGTAAAAAAGGAAACCTTTGGGACAACAGGGTGGGTCCTGGAAAGCATTGTGCTAGGTGAAATAAGCCAGTCAGAGGAAGACAAGCACTATATGATTTCACTTCTCTGTGAATCTAATGAACAAAATAAACTAACAAACAAAATAGAAACCGACTCTTAGATACAGAGAACGGACTGACAGCTGTCAGAGGGGAGGAGGGCTGCAGGGCTGGGTGACAAAGGTGAAGGGATTAAGCAAAACAACAACAAACAAGCAACCTCATAGACACAGACAACAGCACAGTGATTACCAGAGGGGAGAGCACGTGGGGGTAGAAGAGGGTATAGGAGGGGTAAATGGTGATGGAGGGAGACCTGACTTCGGGTGGTGAACTCACAATACAAATACAGATGATGTTTTACAGAATTGTACGCTTGAAACCTATATCATTTTATTAGCAATGTCACCCCAATAAATCAGTAATAATAATAAAGAAACAACAGGCCCAGAACAGGGTCACTCATGCTAAGCCCCACATCTGCAAACCAAGACTTAACTCTAGTTCAGTGATGGTGAACCTATGACACGCGTGTCAGAGGTGACACGCGAACTCATTTTTTTGGTTGATTTTTCTTTGTTAAATGACATTTAAATATATAAAATAAATATCAAAAATATGTCTTTGTTTTACTATGGTTGCAAATATCAAAAAGTTTCTATATGTGACACGGCACCAGAGTTAAGTTAGGGTTTTTCAAAATGCTGACACGCCGACACATCACTGCTCTAGTTCCAGCCTCCCCGGGATTGTAATCTTAGCCCGCCAGTTTGGCGTCTCCTGGTCAGCATCAAGGAGGTGTTAATACCCAAAATTTAAATTTAAATCCTCCCAACTGTCCCCCAAGAAGGAATATAATCCTTTTTTAAAAAGTAGGACTTCCCTGTCCCACGCCCCCTTCCCATTTCTGTAGCCTCGGGAGCCTTCCTACTTGCTGGCTGGGACGCCGCCTCACCTGCGAGCCCTCAGTCAGCCCGTTGGGCCTTTACAATGTACTTGGTTCACCTTTTGCTGCTTAACAGTATGATAACGGCATCCTATGTAATAGCAGGTCTCGTCGAATGACCCTTTCCCAGGGGTCGCCTAAGACCACCCTGCATATCAGATATTTACATGACAATTCATAACAGTAGCAACATGACAGTTATGAAGTAGCAACGAAAATAACTTTATGGTTGGGTCACAACATGAGGAACTATATTTAAAGGGCCAGAAGGTTGAGAACCATGCTATAAAGCGGTGATGTGCAAACTGACTGTCACGCCCTCACAAGATGGCTGCCTACGACCAGGCCAGCAGAGGGGTTAGAGAAGGACAACCAAACGACCAAACAGCAGGCTGCGTGGGGTGACCAGGCCGACAGAGGGGGGCAGTTAGGAACAACCAGGCTGGCAGGGAGGGGCAGTTGGGGGCGACCTGGCTGGCAGCAGGGGGCAATTGGGGGCTGTGAGAGGGATGTCCGACTGCCAGTTTAGGCCCGATCCAGCAGTCGGACAACCCCCAAGCGGTCCCAGATTGGAGAGGGTGCAGGCTGGGCTGAGGGCTCCCCCCGCCCCCCCCCGTGCATGAATGTCGTGCACAAGGCCTCTAGTATTTATGTATCTGTATAATAGTTATATGTACGATGCCTATAATTACAGTTTCTGTGCAACAGTCCCTTTGTGAGCATCACATGAAATTCCCATGAAACAAGAGAAAGCCCTGCGAACTCGTCAGGAGCTGGGGAGGCAGCGAGGCGGGGGCTCAGCTAGCCTCCAGGTACCCGGATAAACACCTCGACAATAATGGAATTTCAGGGAGGACCGAGGAGGGAAATACATGGAGGGTGATGCACTCGCCTCCTCGGTAGGATGACTGACGACGCATCCGGAGCCCATAGGCTGCTCCGTTACTGTCCTGTTTCTAAGGCCCCTCTGCGGGAATGAGCTCGGAGAGATCTAGCAGCTCATCAATGGCGCATAGATCGCTGGCTCTGAAACATCTGGAGACAAGTCTCCACCCAGGTCCACCGGGACCCACCCAGCTGACCCCACCGGGAGCCTGACCTCTGACCCCAGGTGACCAGGGGCCCTTCACCCTTCAGGCCGCGTCTCCCGTGGAGCTGGAATGGAGTGTGTCTAGTCTCCGCGACAGACCGAAAGCTGGTCCTGACGGCCTGGAAATGACAGCGGGTTTTAATATATTTTTATTGTTGATGGTCTTACAACTCCATCTGCCCCGCCCTTCCCCGCCCTCCCCCCAGCCCCACCCACTCCGGAAGGGAACGTTCTCACGCTTTGGGGTCATCCTTTAAGGCAGGCGGTATCGATCCGTAACTGGTTCCGAGTCGCAGGGAGAGCAGATAGAACGAAGGACAGACTGACAGCAGAACCTTCCCTCCCCCGCGGCCAGACCCACCCCAGGGGACCCTC
>NW_006298272.1:2190997-2204834 GCF_000327345.1 Myotis davidii
CGCTGGGCGGGGTCCTGCCCTGAGTCAGGGGGAGACCCAGGCCGCCCTGACCGGCCCTGCCCCGCGTGGCTGTTCGTGCTGAGGGATGTGCGCGCTTCCGCCACTTCCCTTCGCTCCGCCCGCGCACCTGGGCCCCCTTTCTGGCCCTGGGTTGGAGGAAAAGCCGCGGGGTCCGCACCCCGCTCCCCCCCCCGCCCCCCAGCTCCCGACCCCGCGCTGCTCCTGCCCCCAGGCTGTCAGCTGAGGCTGTGACTTGCTGCCCTAAATGGGGGGCTGGGGGGGGAGCACAGGAGAAGGAGGGAGACAGGAACATGCCCTCCGATTCTCCCCTCACCGCCTGTGACGTTTCATGGGAAGACAGCTCTGCCCCCTCCTCAGCTTTGTCTGGCTGCGTTTGCTTTGCAGCCAGGACATCTCCTTGGCCCGAGTCTGAACTGTTTTCTGTCCCGTCCTTTTCAGAACAGACTCGCGCCCGGAGGAGTAGAGTCTGGTTTGGGCACTTGGGGAGCGCATGGAGGGTTCGTGTAAACTGCCCACGGCCATGTGCATGACTGACGTTCTTTGCTTGAAATGTTAAGAACCATAATAGCACGGATGCTATTTTGAATAGGCTTGTCATTGAAGAAATAAAAAAAGAAGTTTTTGGTGTAAATATAACAAGAGAGAAATGTATCGAAATACTCAGGCACGGGATGATGGGATTTCAGTATATTTCATGCTGACACCTTGTTTTTTTTCAGATGTAGTGGCTTATGTGGAAGTGTGGTCAGCCAATGGAACAGAAAATTATTCAAAGACATTTACAAACCAACTTGTGGAGATGGGGGCAAAGGTAAGAAATTCATCTCACCATTGTACACGTGAGTAACAAATTCATGTCACCATTGCTACATGTGAGTAACAGATTCATCTCACCATCGTACATGTGAGTAACGAA
The DNA here is from genome assembly GCF_000327345.1 of Myotis davidii. Classification (NCBI taxonomy): domain Eukaryota; kingdom Metazoa; phylum Chordata; class Mammalia; order Chiroptera; family Vespertilionidae; genus Myotis; species Myotis davidii. Next base: position 2,191,935 of record NW_006298272.1, read on the forward strand.
TTCATCTCACCATTGTACGCGTGAGTAACAGATTCATGTCACCATTGCTACATGTGAGTAACAGATTCATCTCACCATCGTACATGTGAGTAACGAATTCATCTCACCATTGTACACGTGAGTAACAGATTCATGTCACCATTGCTACATGTGAGTAACAGATTCATCTCACCATCGTACATGTGAGTAACGAATTCATCTCACCAGTGTACGCGTGAGTAACAGATTCATGTCACCATTGCTACATGTGAGTAACAGATTCATCTCACCATCGTACATGTGAGTAACGAATTCATCTCACCAGTGTACGCGTGAGTAACAGATTCATGTCACCATTGCTACATGTGAGTAACAGATTCATCTCACCATCGTACATGTGAGTAACGAATTCATCTCACCAGTGTACGCGTGAGTAACAGATTCATGTCACCATTGCTACATGTGAGTAACAGATTCATCTCACCATCGTACATGTGAGTAACGAATTCATCTCACCAGTGTACGCGTGAGTAACAGATTCATGTCACCATTGCTACATGTGAGTAACAGATTCATCTCACCATCGTACATGTGAGTAACGAATTCATCTCACCAGTGTACGCGTGAGTAACAGATTCATGTCACCATTGCTACATGTGAGTAACAGATTCATCTCACCATCGTACATGTGAGTAACGAATTCATCTCACCAGTGTACGCGTGAGTAACAGATTCATGTCACCATTGTACATGTGAGTAACAGATTCATCTCACCATCGTACATGTGAGTAACGAATTCATCTCACCATCGTACACGTGAGTAACAGATTCATGTCACCATCGTACATGTGAGTAACAGATTCATGTCACTATCGCTACATGTAACAAATTCACCTCACCATTGCTCCATATATTAGACCTCTGGTACATAATTTGGGGAGTTATTAGAATATGAAGGGAAAAGAAGACAGTGGGAAAGTGACAGGAGAAAAAAGAACCACAGTAAGAATTTGGCGCAGCAGAATTTATGCAATGGTTGGTCTTGTGCTTGTGAGGGAGGACTCTAGGGTGAGAACACGGATCCTGCCGTTGGTCACTTGGCGGCGTGATGCTGTTGGTCAAGCGGGGTATGCAGGGAAGGGAACAGGTGTTTAGGGAAAGGTTGGGACAGGGGCATATCTGGCAGATTTTAGGTGTACCAAGCTGGAACTTGAGGTAGTTAAGGCTAGTCACTGCATTTTGTACCAGCATTGAGATCCTCATTTACTAAGAATTGTCCTTCGGAATAAACTTTTGAATTTTGTCAGGTGTGTTGTATGCATCTATTGAGATGATCATAACGACCTTTTATTTTGTTAATATAGTGGATAATCATTATTGATTTTTTTTTTTCATGTTAACCAATGTATTGCAGTCCTGGAATACATTCAAGTGGTGGGGATGTTCAGGGACAAAAGTAGGTTTGCAGTTGTGGGTACGCAAAACAGTTTATTCTCGCATTGTTATTTGTTAACTAGAGGCCTGATGCATGAAATTCGTGCAAGGGGCTTGGCCCTTGCAGCCCCGGCTTCCTCCAGAAGGTTGTCCAGAAGGACGTCTGGAAGGTCGTTCAGCTGTCAGGCCGACTTAGCATATTATGCTTTTATTATTATAGATTCCTGTACTCTTTTTCATGTGAATAACAGTAAACCGACTTTTGCCCACCCAGTATTATCCTTTTTATAGGTTGATACAGTTTGCTGTTTTGTTGCTTATTTTGCAACTGTCTCCATGAATGGCACTGGCTTATACTTTATGAAATTGTGTGCAAATAATAATAATGTAATTCTTTTTCCTGCACTTTATCCACAGGTCTCAAAAACTTTTAACAAGCACGTAACTCACGTTGTGTTCAAAGACGGATACCCACGCACCTGGGACAAAGCCCGAGAGAGAGGCATCAAGCTCGTCTCTGTGCTCTGGGTCGAAAAGTGAGTCCTTTCTTTCCTGAGTATCTAGTGTTAGTAAAGCAGAGCAGTGTATTTTCCATGGATCACAGAACCGGGTGGTGTTTGCTGGCCGTCTTTTCTCTGCTTCTCACTGGACAAGTCATTTGACACCCTCAAGCCTCAGTTTCCAAGTTGGAGGGTGGTTATAGCATAGCCTCCCCCCCCCACCCCACCTCCACCTCCCGCCTGGAGGGGAATGAGCACACAGCCCGAAGCTTGTGGTTGGAGTGCTCAGGAAACAATAAGGGAGCAAATGCCATGAAGTGATTGTATCAGCTGCCTGGGTGGTCATAGCTGTGTCCCCGAACTGGAACAACAGATGTAATTCTCACTGTTCTGGGGGCTGGAGTTCAGGGTCAGGTACTGGCCAGGCAGGTTTCTTCCGAGGCCTCTCTCTCTGCTTGGTCTGCAAATGGCTGTGCCTGAGTGTCTGTGTCCTAATCTCTTCTTACAGAGACACTAGGGGCCCGGTGCGCAGATTCCTGCACGTGGAAAGGAAATTAACTAGAAGGTGGCTGGTGGGGCGGTACTGGGCGAGAAGGGCTGGACACTCCCTGAAGCCAACCTCCACAGTCCCACCCAGCGTCTGCGGAGTGAGCAGGGTCCCTCTGCCAGGTGGTGTCCCTGGGCCTGGCCTGTGGGGATGGGGCCAAACTGGCTTTCTGACATCCCCCGAGGCGTCCGGAGTGTCCCCAGCCTGCAGGCCCTGACCAGCGGCAGCGAGCAGGCGGCGCCAGGCCAGCCAAGGCAGGTGTGAGCAGCGGGGGGCGGTGGGAGTGGCCTGATCACCCCGCTAGTCACCCCACAGATAGGCCCTGATCGCCAGCCAGGCCTAGGGACCCTACTGTGTACGAATTTCATGCACTGGGCCTCTAGTATATATATAGGTTAGTCCCATTGGATTAGGGCCCACTCATATGACCTCATTTAACCTTAACTAGGTCTTTGACGGCGCCTCTCCAAATACAGTCATGTTCTGAGGTTCTGGGGGTTAGGGTTTAAAAATTTTCTGGGGCCCAGTGGAGCCCTTGATGGGAGTGTTGAGGGGAAGCATGGGAGGAGATTGAGGTGGGAGAGGTCACGGGCATCCCATGATGCAGTTCTTGTGGGATGTGAGGGAGGAGAAGGTGTGGGACCAGGTCCGGGGTAGGAGCAGGGAGAGGGGTGGAGGCACTGAGTGAGCCAGGCTGGAGGCAGGCGCTCACCAGCGGCAGTGAAGGAGGGACAGCTCACGTGAGGATGGTGGTTGTAAGTTGAACGTGAGGCCGGTGGAGCAGGCACGCTCTTTACCCAGCAGCCCACAGCTGGAAGGAGGCGGGCAGAGTGGGTTAATCAGGGCTGGGCTTTGCCAGCAGCCTCCACCGAGGGAGTGGAGGGGAGTGCAAAGCCGTGATAATGAAGGACCGGCCAACGCCAGGCTTGCCCCGAAGGGAGGGGTGGTGGGGGAGGTCTGATTAGCAGGCAGTAGGTCTTAGCTGGGTTGAGGGGTTGTCATTTACTTCAAAGTGTTTTCTAATTTGTTTTTTGCAGTTTATTTTACCCCTTGGCTATTTAGGAGGTTCTTGTTTAATTTCCACATATTTTGAGTTTTCCAAACTTCATTCTATTTTTGATTCCTCACTTTGTTCTGTTGTGGCCGAAGGACATGTTTTGTATTTTTTCAGTCTCCTTCAGGTAATCGAGACGTGTTCTGCGCCCTCACACTGGTCTCCCTAGGAGGGTACTGCTTGAGCACCGGGAGGCTGTGTTCTGTGGCTGTGGAAGGATGTTCTCTGTGTGCCTTTCTGACAGGTCAATAGTAGTTGATTCAAACTTCTTTTAAGTTGTGTGTCCTCCTCTTGATCTGTCCACCATTAAATGGCACATTGACGTCTCCAAACGGCATTGTTAATGGCTTATTTCTCACTTCAGTGCTGTCAGTGCAGCGTCTCTTTATTGAGATGACAACACACGTCCTTCGTTTTCCTTGTCTGAAGATGCCCTTATTCCGGTTCGTCTGTGGTGCCGTCTCCATGGACATGCATTTCCGGGGGACAGTGGCTTGTCTTCAGCAGGTCCAGGTGCCCCACAGCCTGCTGTCCGCGGGGCTCAGGAGGCCTGGTCATGCCCCTCCTTTCTCAGCTGGAAGTCACGTGCCCTTTTCCTCTGCCTTCTCTCAGTTTTTCTTCTTAACGTTGATTTTCGGACATTTCCCTAATGTGCTTTCCTCCTTGTCTTGTGTGGATTTCGCGGAGGTGCTTGAACGTATGAGCTACTAGGTTTTGGCCGTTTTTTCAAGTGGCTATTCCGCCCCTTGACCCTCTCTGCCTAGAACTCGGATCGCTGCACAGCGGGGATCCGGCTTTTCTGTAAAGGGACAGAGCCATGGGGTCTCTCTGGAGCTGCTCCGCTCTGCGGGCGCAGGGAGCCCTGGAGAAGCAGCAGAGGTGGGTGTGATGGGGCCGGGATGGCCTGGGCCTCCGTGTCAGTCCCTCCTGTGTCAGCAGCCTTTGACCTTTGACATCTTCCCACTGTCCTGAGGCCTGGCTTTGTTCATTATTTTTCAGTTTTTATTTCCTCGCCAAATCAATCTTCAAGTTCACTGACTCTTCTTTGTCAACTCTGTTTTGTCATTATGTCCACTTAGTACATTATTTTGGGCAATATTAGCTGTAACATTTCCATTTGTCTTATTTTTATTTTTGTTTTTACTGACGAGAGAGAGAGGGAGAGAGAGAGAGAGAGAGAGAGAGAGAGAGAGAGAGAGAGAGGAAGGGCGAAACAGCGATTTGCTGTTCCCCGTATTCACACAAACTCCTTGGTTGATTTTGAAGGTGCCCCGACTGGGACCACACCCACCACCTTGGGTGTAGGACGACTCTGACCCACTGAGCTGCCGCCGGGCCCTCGGTTCTTTCTCACGTGTGTGTTTGTGTCTCAGCTTCCCTGTCTCACTGCAGGAGCGTTTCCGTGCAGAGTCCTTGTTGTTCAGTAACTGCGCCTTTGGTATCCCAGCACATGGAGTTGGCATCTATCGGTGGGTTTCTTCTTGGCTCCTCATGACGTCTCTTTGGGCTGAGTTTTGGACACTGTGCGTGTTATGGACTCTGGATCCCTTTATGCTGCCTCCTCGCCCGGTTCTCCCGTTTGGTGCGCGGCTCCTCCCCCTGTCGCAGGGGAAGGGCTCCCGGCCCAGAGTGCTCTCTGTCCCCCAGTCTGTAGCAGGGCCCCTTGGGCACTCTGTTCCCTTGTGCTGTTAAAACCCACTCTGTTCTGTCCTTTCACCCACGTGTCTGTAATGGTGGACTGTGGTCTTTCTGTTCCCATGTAAAGTCATCCACCGTGCCTGTCCTGTTTTATGGCTGTGCTTCCACTGAACCATCTGAACTCCCCTGGCTCATCCTCTGTGCAGTGACCACGGGGGGGGGGGAAGGGGGGGAGGCTCTGCCTGCATGACACGTCTTTCCGTGGGTTCCCTTCCAGAGGTGGGCGTCTGGGTTTTGAGGGCTTGCATGCTGCGTTTGTGGTGGATGCTGTCAGATTACCTCCTGGGAAAGTGCCAGTTCCGTGCTTTCCCCGCAGTGAGGCACCGGCCCCACAGCCTCCCTCACACCGCGCCCTCTCGCCTTCCCCCTCTGTAGGTGAGAACGTAAAGTCGATGTCATGCTGTTCCCTTATTTTTCAGTGCACTTAAACTTCCTTCACCAGAACTTAGACCTTTATTTTAGGTTCTGTGTCTGCTTTGTTAGGGGCTGTCCAGGCCATGGCTCCTGTTTTCCACTGAAAACGTGAACAGTACATAGGAAAGGTCACTAGGTGTCGCTAGAATCCCTCTCGTGGGGTTATTTCTGGGAGTTTCCTTTATAAGAACAGACAACTCAGATCTCGGGTTCAAGATTGTTCTTCAACCTGAAGTTTGTCGGGCCTGTTCCTGCGGAGAAAAGCGGGGTGTGAAAAGGATCAGGGCTTCTAAACCACCTGCCAGCTGGACCGTCCTGCTAGCAGCACACGTTTGGCGACGCACCATCTCCTCCTCACTGTTAACCAGTCACAGACGCTCCCGGTCTCAGCCAGGAGGCAGGCCTGGCATCCACAGGACCCTCGGCTAGTCGTCAGAGTCGGGATCAGCCAGGTGCATCTTCATGATGCTTATCAGCATGTTTGCTGGATGGAGGGCAGGTGCCGGCCAGGCCCTGGGAGCCACAGCCTGTGGGGTGGGGACTCGGTGTGAGGACCCAGCTCTGGTGCCATTTGCAGAGGGGGGGGTCCTGCCACTCCCCTCGTCTACTGTCTGGTTTGGAAAGCAGTTCTGCCGCCCGCTGCTCGCCGGTGCCTCCCCTTCCGCAGCCCAGCTCGGGGGACAGGTCTGGAGAGAAACACAGAACTGGCTTTGGAGGGAAGATAAGCTTTCCGCCCTCAACTTCTTTGGGGTCCTCAGCCCTGAATCACTCCTTTTCATTCTGTTTTCATTATGCGTCTCGTGGCACGTGCGCACACCTTTTTGAGCACCGTGCACTGGTCATTCTGAAGTGGGTTACAATCTGCAGTTCCTGCAGAAGAAGGGTGCTTCCTGGGCGTGCCTCTAGCTTTGGCTCTCGGCCTCAGCAACACCAGGTGGAGGAGACGTTGGGAAGTGAGAAGGCATCGGCTCTTGTACTTGGCCACGTGGGTACTTATTTAGTATACGTGTCTGTTAGGTGGCCCGTGTGTGGGTATCCTCCATACACGGGCATGTGCAGGTTTCACACTACGCGTTTAGCAGACAGATGCTCACCAAGGACTTGTCTCCTCACGCAGGTGCAGGACGGCCGGGGCGCACGTCGACGAGGCCCTGTTCCCTGCGGCGAACACCCACGAACACCTGCCCTGCCTCATTAAAAAAAAAGTAAGTGTCTGACCCAGTGTAGGCAGTTACTCATTTATTCGTTCTTTTACTTTATTCCTGGAAAAGAAGCTTTTAGCAGCGGAGTCCGGCGCTGCCTTCAGTGTCACTGTTGATGCTGCATTGTCACAGCGTCCTTAGTGGGTTAGAGGCGGTTTTGCCCTCTGGGCGCTTTGAGGGGACCTGTAAGAAACGGGACTGCTGTCGGCCAAGAGGAAACCAAGTCAGGGGACCCGCGCCCAGCTCGGCGCCCTGTGGCTACGGCAGAGGAGCTGGGTCGAGTCAGGTGCCCTCGTTCAGTGCGGCTGGAATGCAGAGCCGGGAGATCGCGGGTGTTCTCACAGGAAAGCTGTGCCAATGGGGACCCGCTTCCCGAGGGCTTCGTAGGCCGAGGCTCATGACTGTCACCTTGTGTATGTGTAGTTACACTTCTTGCTTTTTACTGGCTCAGTGGGGTTACTGTGATTTAGAGATAAGATTAAGTTAGGTTTATTTCCTCTGGCAGTTAAAAAATGATTGCTTTTGTGTTTTACTACTACGTCATAATGTTTGTGGGGCAGGAAAAGACCATGAAAATAGCAAAAATAAGAAGGAAGACACTACCTTCATGGAAACGAAGAATGCTGGGGTACTGAAAGTGCCTCAGAAGCAGAGCTGCTGGTCCAGCCAGCCCTAGTGATGTATCGTCGTGTTTTTTAAATCCTCCCCTGAGGACGTATTTATTGGTTTCTTAGAGAGTAAGGGAGTGGGAGGACCACAGACACTGATGTGAGAGACTCCGTGTGGATTGCCTCAGCCCACACCTGGGTGTGTGGCTGACCGGAACTGAGCCTGAGGCCCTTCGGTGCGCGGGCTGACGCTCAAACCAACTGACCCACCCGGCCAGGGCCCTTATATGTTTTCCCAATCGTACAGACTCACATGTAGTACAACAAATGCCTCCTTAGGGTTTCGTTATTGCTGTGACCAGAGATGCCCGGAATGGTCCCGTTCCTGGCCTGCACAGAGGCAGCACTGAGAGTTGACGTCTGTGTTCTTTTTTGCACAGCATAGGTGTATGCAGCCCAAAGATTTTACTCCTAAAACACCAGAAAATGATAAGAGACTTCAAAAGAAATTTGAGAAAATGGCTAATGAGCTACAAAAGCAAAAAACAACATTAGGTAAGAAGAAATACGGCACCCTCCTTTGTGTTTGTGCTTGCACACCGAGGTAGCCAGTGGCATGCGGGACGGCCTCGCGAGGGGGCCTGCAGCGGCTCCAGCCCAGGAAGAGAAAACAGAATAAAGTCGCCTGTGACTTGATAGTGGCCATTGCAGGGCCATGTAGCTGAGCTAATCGGTCCCAGAACAGTTTCTGCTTATTGAGCCGTAATTGGCATCGAACAGGATGTTAGTTTCAGGTGAACAGCCTGACGGATTGGTATCAGTTCCACCTGTGAACATCCATCACCAGGCGCTCTCTTAGCAAGTTTCACATATTGCGGCCCCTCCGCCTGCTGCCACCAGTCTGTCCTCTGTATCAGTGAGTTCAGGGGTTTGTTGTTTTGTTTTTTCAAGATTCCGCATCTTAGTGATTTCATACAGAATCTGTCTTACTTTGTCTGACTTATTTCATTCAGCATAATGCTCTCCAGGTCCAAACCGTGTCGTCCCAAATGTCCAGATTCCGTTCTGTTTTATGCTGAGTAATGCTCCATTGTATATATATGTACCACATTCATTCATTGGTGGACATTTGGATTATTTCTATATCTTTACTGTTATCAACAACACTGCGTTTACATGGGTGCAGATATCTTCCATTTTCTTTGGTTACCTCCTTGGAGGTGACATTGCTGGGACATAGGGCAGTTCTGTTTTTAAATTTTTTAAAAATATATTTTTATTGATTTCAGAGAGGAAGGGAGAGGAAGAGGAATGTCAATAACGAGAGAGAATCATTGATCAGCTGCTTCCTGCACACCTCACACGGGGGACCTAGCCCACAACTCCCGCATGTGCCTGACGAGGAATCCAGCCATGCCTGGTTCATAGGTCGACGCTCAGCCACTGAGCCACGCTGGCCGGGTACCTCTGCCCATTTATTCACTAGATATATCCTTCTAATGACTTGGACAAATACTTTAATGTTGTGAAGCTCTGAAGTAATCTATGTGTTTGGGTTTTCTCTCTGCCTGTGTCACCTGGCCTCTGAATTCAGTGTTTCAGACCAACCCTGTACATCATGGGTACAAATAAGCATTTCTGTAGCTATGGCTTGTCTTTGTTTCAGATAACGATGTCCCTGTCCTCTTGTTTGAGTCCAATGGTGCCTTGATGTACAGCCCCACAGCGACCGCGTACAGAGGGCGTCACCGCGCCATGGAGCAGAGGCTGCAGGAGATGAAGGAGAAGCGGGCAAACCTCTCCCCGACCTGTAAGCCTCAGTGGTCAGATGAGCGCTGTGCTGGGTCAGTTGTGGTGGGAAGTGTTTGAGTTAAAGTTCCCCGATTCCAACAGATTTTAGTCTGTCTCCGGGTAGACTTTAAATTTTCTTCCAGAAATTCCTTATGCTTCATTAATATAAGGTGTCCCCCCAAAATATATACACAGACAGTGTTTAGTAGCTCGATTGATGTTTCTTTTCAGATTTAACCCATTGGAATTAATAATTATTTAAAGTGTGCATACATTTTTTGGAACACCTTTATTTTAGGCGTATATTGGGTGTGCAGTTAGTATTCTCCAGGGTTAAGAGCAGAATGTGGGCTTTCTGCTGGCTGCATCTGAAAAAATAACAAAATTGTATCTAATGTTTTGATTATGCTTCCAGCTTCCCAGATGATGGAAAAGTCTTTCGATAACCCAGCTCACGCCTCCTGTGAAGCTTCTTTGAATATCTCACATGACACTTTGTGTTCAGGTAGATCATTTCTGTGATATTTTAGCTTTAAGAATATTATGTTTTCTCTTATTTGGAATTTTATTTGATGAGAAGACTAGTTACTTAAAACTAGAATTCCTGAATTTACCCTGAAATTAGGAATTATAGTAAAAAGTAGTTCATTGTAATAAGCACATGACTCGTTTGTGGTTCCTGTGGTTTTTCTCTTGGGCATTTTCTTTCTGGGTACAGAATCAGTTGCTCATTAAAAAAAAAAAAAAAAAAACAGTTACAATCTCACGTGAGCTAACTTGCAATTCAAGCGTCCAGTACAGAGCAGGGTAGGAGCTGCAGAAAGGGTTCCGCAGCCTGTGCAGTGGGTGCCGGGGCGTGTGATCACATGGGTCACGACACACCTCCCGGCATCACCGACAGGCTGGGGTCCCCCTGACCTGAGGACAGTGCTGGGAAGGTGTCACTGAGGGGACTCCTGTGCCCCGTGGGGATCGAAACCTTCTTTAAAGTGCACTGGCTCCCTGTTTTCCAGAGGACTCCTGGGCTGGCGGCCTGCAGTCATCTTTTGACGATCCTTGTGGAGCCTCGGGGCATGGGGATCCGGAGAGGAAATTGGGAGGACCCGCTGACGACACTGGAAGCCCCCTGTGTGCTTCGTCACCGGCATTGGAAAGGAGCAGCGTTCGCTCACCCGCGTCTCCCAGGTACCTCGGCCGGCTAGCACCTCAGATGCCTGAGCGCCATCATGCGGAGGAGGACGCGGGTTGGCAGACGAACCCTGCCGGCGTGGCGGCCACCCCTGACCAGCAGCCTCCGGGAACTAAAGGCCACCATCTGGGACCCACAGCCAGGAGCTCCTCCGCGAAGAGAAAGCGCCCATTGGAGCACACCCACGCGCCCCCCGAGGGGGGGCCAAAGAAGCCCAAGTGCGGCCGGAAGTCTGCTGTGCGGCTGTTCCCCTCCCCCAGGGTCCAGGCCCCGGCCAGCCCTGCCTTGGGGACTCCTCCTGGGGGCACGTCCTCCTATGAGGATTACTTCTCACCAGACAACCTCCGGGAGAGGAGCCTGGGGACTCTCCCTCCAGGGCTGCAGTCACCTCCCGGCCCTGCCCACCCCCCTTGCAGAGCCGGGCTCTCCCGGCGGGAGCGAGCCAGCATCCTGGGCATGTCCGACTTCTCCTGCCTGGGCAAGGACCCCAGCTTGGTCCCCGCTACCAGTGCCACTGCCCAGGCCAGCCCAGGGCTTCATGCACCTGCAAGTGGGGGGTCCCACGCACCTGTCCCAAGGAACATGCCTGCTGCTGAGGCCACTCCGGGGCGCGGCCCCCCTGAGGATGCTCAGAGAGGAGATGGGGGCCCGGAGGAACACCACGGGGCCGGCACCCCTGGCAGCAAGGAGAGCGGGGACCCGGCGGACGTGAGGCGCCCGCGGGAAGAGGACGCCACCTCTGGACGGTTGAGTTCCCCTGCAGGTGAACCTCAGTGAGGAGCTGGGTGTTGTAGGTGACAGAGTGTGGAGGATCCAGAGGACGGGAAGACGGGGACGGCTTCCCGTGTCTGTTACAGGAATGTGGCACGGTGTATCCATCTTTACGTTCATCAGAGCTTTTCCGTAATTGAAAATATTTTTCTTTTTAAAGATTGTGGGCTTGACACTTCCCTATGGTACGTTCTTTAGGGTCCTGGCTCGCCTCCCTGTGGGGTTTCTGGGTCCCACCTGCTGCTACGGACCTGCTTCTCTCACCCTTACCTTCTCGGGCGGAGAGAGCCGTCCTCGGAGGCACTGCCGGCAGCCTTGGTGCAGCTGCTGTGCAGGCCACTCGGGGTGATCACAGTTCCCCACGGGAGCTGTCGCCTCAGAGGGAAGTGAAGGTGGTGTCGGCCGATTCTGTCAGGACAGGGAAGGTGTGGAAAGTGCATGGACGTATGTGATCAGTATTTGCTTTGAAGAAGCTTTAGGCATTGTTTGCTATAAAGACATAGTTAATGTTTTCCTTCGTAAGGGGTTCATGGCAGCAGGCCTTCCTTAATTCTATTTATTTTGCCTTAAATAGGTTAAATGTCATTCAGATAGACTTATTCCACTCTGTAACTTAGCTGTGGCCATATTAGCGAGCTGTGCACTGTAGTAATTTCAGCAAAGGCAGCAGAATCAGAAAACGCTTTGCGCTTCCCGGCTTTGAGCAGAACTGTGCTTCAGCCATCAGAATGCGAGACCTTGAAATTCAACTGTCTTTACCAATGGTTGGGCTGAATGTTTCACTAAGACCAAGTGTATTCTTCCCCATTTTTCTGTTCCTCAAATGCTGTTAACCACCCTTTTCAAGATGGAAAGTTTGGGGTTGAAATAATTGTAGATGTATTGTATATCTTTTCCTTGGAAGTAAGTGAACTCCCCAAAATCATCTCACAAAGAGGATTTTGTATGTTTTTAATTTAATTTTTATATCTTATTTTCCTGAAAACATAAAATTTGACAAGAAAGTGTGTCTTATATTCCATTATGCTTAGTATGTGTTTGCAAATATTTATTTTAAAATGGTGTGGACTGTGAAGGGAGTTCAGAACACTGGGCCATAAACTAGTTTTGGTGGTTCAGGTTATCCTTGGCTGTGCCCTGTGGATTTCAGAGCTTCGAATACTATTTGTGACACGCACATACAAAGCACGGACACGCACATGTGGGGAGCTGGTGTCAGGACGCAGTGCGCCCTGGACCCCGGGGTGTCAGGAGGCAGGTGGTGGTCCTTGGGGGACTCACCCAGTGCCCGCGCCCTGTGAGGTCGGTAGCTCAGGCCTCCAGGAACTTCCGGTCCAGCCACCGCCAGGTGTGGGCTGCCACGCAGAGGGTGCAGGCCAGGCCTTGGCGTGACTCAGAGCCCCTGTCATGCCACAGGGACAAGATCCTGGCCCTTCAGGATCGTCGGGTCTGATCTGAGCCTGGCTTTGTGGTGATGGAATCAAGACCCATGGTGTTGCGGTGGCCCATCCTCAGCCGTGGTATCACCTCCCCTGGGAATCGGCTACGTGTCAAAGGGGGCGGGGACGGGGTGAGGTCAGAAAGGCCTCGGCAGCCAGACCTCAGGGCCTCTGGTCCTGAGGCCTGGGGCTTGCTATGGTTTGGCAGGGCGATGAGAGGCCAGACGCCCTTGGACATGGCCTGACCCACCTGCGCCAGGCGGGGTCTTCCCCC
>NW_006298272.1:2204897-2211436 GCF_000327345.1 Myotis davidii
GCCGTGGCTGGGATGCAGGGAGCCAGGAGGGAGCTGAATAATTCAGGTCGAGTGGAGAGCTCGCTGAGGAGACGGTGGGCTAGCGTGGGTCGGCTGTGTCTCCAGAGGCCTCGGGTAAGTTGCTCCCAGGTGCTCAGGACCTGGCGTTTTTAGGGCCTGAGTGCAAAGAACTAGTTTTAGTTCAGGAAAACATTCAGCCCTCGTTCGGCACTTGGTTGGAAGAAGGGCTGACACCCTCTGTCTGACCCTCAGCGTCATTGTGCCTCGTGTCAGAGCACCCTCGTCAGCCCCTCTGGTGTTGGGTCACGTGGTTTCGCTGGTGCTTGCGTTGTTTCTGCCTCGTGTTGACTCGTCTGCTGCGTTGTCTGCTGGGTTGTGCTGCCGGGCTGGGCCGTGCTCTGCCTCGTATCCGCAGCGAGCGGCGTTTACGGGAAGGTGCGTCACCGGCCGCGTGGGCCGAGGGACCCCAGGCCGCTGCCTGCTGGACCCTGGAGGCCAGGCAGGTGGGTGTGGTGTTAGGCCTCAGGACAGCAGCTGGTGCAGAGCGTGGGCGGCCATCCAGGGAGGGCGAGCGCGGACAAGGAGACACATGAGGCCACGTCACTGGATGGGTGTCTGTCTTTTCTTTGATCCTCACCCGAGGACATATTTTCCATGGATTTTTTTTTTTTTTTTCGAGAAAATGGAGGGAGAGAGAGACAAACATGGATGAGAGAGACACAGTGATTGGTTGTCCCCTACTGGCAGGGGCTTGAACCTGCAACCCAGATGTGTGCCCTTGACCAGACTCAACCCGCAGCCCCTGGGGCTGACGCTGTAACCACAGCCAAACCGGCCAGGGCTCAGTGGTGTCTTTTTAGGGTGTGTGTCCTCACAGCGGATGCTGGTGTCGGGTGGAGATGCAGAGATGCATAGGGAGCCTGCAGATTGGTGGCCGAGGGTGGAGGGGGCTCGTCTCCAGCCATTGGCACTCACCCAGGGCTGAGATCTGTGTCCTCCTCTGGAGGGCGGGCTTGGATCGTCGTGTAAAACAGAACTGGGGTTGGAGTTGTGCGGGAGATGCGGGCGTCTGTCCTCACGGGCAGGTGGACGCCTGGGCCGGTGGAGCAGCACGTTGTTGCCCACCTGGCAGTCATATCGGACCCCCGAGTCGGGGGATTGTGTGGCACGTCGGGCGGCGCGAAGGGAAGGTCCGGAGCGGTCCTCAGTGCGGGAGAGGCTGCGCTGCTGTTTGCAGGCTCTGCCTCCGGACCGCGCAGAAGTGCCTCTGACGTTCCATTTGCTTGGGCTGCCTGGGCCTTCAGTGCGTGGCAAGTGCTGACTGACCTCCAGGCCCTGGTTGCAGGTGTCAGGCCTGGACCGGCGAGGCAGGATGTCCCGGAAGGCACCCAGGAAGCCCGTGAGGACCTTGCCAGACCCGCGGCCACGAAGAAGAGAGCGAGAGGCCCCAAGGTTGGTGTGTGATGGTCCACTAACTATCCCCAGGCCGGCTCGCAGGGTTGGGGCGGGGGGTGGGGGGGGGCAGCCGTCCTCCTGTGTGAGGCTGGGGCCCTGTGAGCCCTGTGACTGGTCCCCTCGGAGTGGAGACTGCTGGTGGGACAGGCCCTGTGGCTCCTGACCGGTGCGGCTTGTAGAGATGCCGATGGCCCCCCTTGAGCCAAGAGTGACGGCTGTGCCAGAAATTGTTCTATAATCTGAACAAACGTTGAGGGGTAGGAGGTGAGGAGCCCACACATCCTTCAGTGAGGGGTCAGGCTCGGCCTCCAGCCGTGGGCGGGTCCAGGCCCTGGGTGCGGGTGCCCAGGCCGTTCTGCTCCCAGCAGACAGCCTCCGCAGGCAGGGACGGGCGGGAGGAGCGTAGCACTGTGTGCACATTGAAGACCTTTTGCTGGCTCTGCTGCTTTCTCTTTTAGCAGCGAAGTGTTTATATCAGGGTGTGCACACTGGTTAGACGCGAAGCTGCTGCACTCAGTGGACTGTGGTGTTGCACAGAAAAGCCTACTTGCGCTGGGAGACGGGAATGCGTGACTTGCTTTATTGTGACACGCCTCGCCGTGTCTGGTGCGGAGCCCACACTGCCTCCAGGGCCTGCCTTTGTTTATCTGTTAATGAAACAAAACAAAAACTAGTAGAGAGGAAAAGTAACTTCAGAAAACGAGGTAGCCAGCCAAGTCCTATGGCCCCTGGATGGGCCTCTGAGAGCCAATCCGAGCCGGGCAGCAGCGGGGGGGGGGAGTGTGCACCTCTGGCCACGACGTTTGCTTCTGCCCATGAGTCTGGGCCTTATCCGTGGACGACCTTCGTAGGTGGTTTTTAGAAGGTGCATCGAACTCTCACTACAGGAAATGGACACGTGTTAACGACTCTTTAGCTCATTCACTCCTGATGGGACCACACAGCTGGTCTGTCCGTTTCGAGGAGCAGCCGTGAGCCCACGCAGAGTGGCCAGGGCCTCTCGCTGGCCGGGGGGCAGGCGTCCGGAGGGGGACTTGGATTTTCGCTACCACCTCACGTCTGGGTTATTTTGGGTTGGTGTGGGGATGCTATCTCCCTTTCTATCTCATGGGCTGTTGGTTTCCAGGAAGACAAAGTTGTTTTCCTTTGATATTTGCTTAAATGTTTATTTTTAAGTGATGTCACTGTAGAAAAACACACGTCAGTGTTTATTTATATGGGAAAATGCTTTTTACATTTTTGACCTTTTTTTTTCTTCTCTTTTGAACCCTCTAGCCAGTGAGAACATTGGTCATGACCAGCATGCCCGCTGAGTAAGTACTCACCATTGTGATGCCTTTCTCCTCCGTCTAGTGCTGTAGCCTTTGCTTCCCGTATGTCCTGGGAGCTGGGATTCTGGCAGTCGCGGCCGGGACTGTTTCTCAGTTGTGCTGTATCACTAACATCGAGTTAGAAAATCCCTCAGCACTTGAAAGACTGAGTGTGCCCTGGCCAGGCTCCGTGGTTAGAGCATCAGCCCAGGGCCTGGCAGGTTGCGGGGTGCAGGGCACGTACCGAGGTTGCGGTTGGCTCCGGCCCATAGGGGCGCTGGCGGCAGGCAGCCAGTCCGTGTGTCTCTCCCCTGCCTTTCCCCTCCCTCCAAAAAATCAATGGAAAATACCGTGGGAGAGGATTGAAAAAGTAAAAGACCAAGCAGGTCCGCCCTGAAGCTGGGTGCGGAGCCGGGCAGAGGGCTCGCACCTGCTGCTCTGCCTGTTGCTCAGCTGGCACGAGTGTGAGCACCCAGCCCAGGATCGCACCTGTTCAGTCGGGAGCCCCGCTCCCATTCCCCTGAAGCGCTGAGCAGGCTCTGGCGGGAGCTCCCTGCATGCTTGGTGCGCGTCCACACGTGTCCTGAGGGTGCAGAGCCGCTGGGCAGCACGGCACTTCCAGCAGAAATGCGGCGCCATCTTTGTGACAGATTTTGGAATTCCCGTTTACAGGGACACCTGTGTTTCTTCATATCAGCCATAGGTTTTAAGGTTTTGAGATTCTCGAAACCTGGGCCCTTTCCGTGAAAATCAGGCGTGCGAGTTCCACGCATTCTCAGGAGCAGGTCTCTTCCTGCCAAGCCACCCCTGAGAGGCAGGCCCGCCCGCGGCTGGTGGGCGCACTCTCAGGCCGCACACTCCCGGCTGCGTTCCTGCCCGTCTAGGACGTGGCGAAGCCGTCGCAGCCGGGCCTGCGCTCAGCCCTTCACGCGACGCTCAGTGAGAGCGACACCCTGTCTCCCCGTGGTCCCAGTGATGGCGTGGGAGATGGGGACGTGGCAGCACAGCTGAAAGGGGTGCAGGAGCGTAGCCGTCCTGGCCTTTCCGATGGGCTGCGTCCCCGAAGCTCCTGCAGGAAGCCTTGACGGTGCTGTTTTCCCTCCGACAGCAAGCAGAGCATCGTCACCCGGGTGGTGGCCAAACTGAAAGGCTTCTCGTTGGCCCGAGAAGTGTGTGAGAGCACCACCCACGTGCTGGCCGGGCAGGCGCTGCGCACCCTCAACGTGCTGCTGGGCCTGGCCCGCGGCTGCTGGATCCTCTCCTACGAGTGGGTGAGTCTGTGCTGGGCCCATGTTCCCATGGAGACCGTCCTGAGAGTGGGGGGTCTGTGCTGGGCCCCGAGTTCCCACTGAGGCCCTCCTGGGAGTGGGGGTCTGTGCTGGGCCCCAAGTTCCCACTGAAGCCCTCCTCGGAGTGGGGGGTCTGTGCTGGGCCGCAGGTTCTGACCCTGATGGTGCTGTGGTGGGCTGGGTTCCCCGGAAATGTGGACAGGAGAGTCGTGCCCTGCACACCGTGTTGGTTGCACACCTTCCTGCGGCCCTGGCTGCATTCTCGGGGCGGGGGCGGGGGGAGGACCCTCGGCCGCAGGAAGAAGCCCGATTAGAGCCGAAGGGAAGGGAGACGCCCTGTGCATATTCTCACAGTCGCATGTACTTTCCCGCGTCTGAGCGAGAGGTAATGTGACCTACGTCGGGGTGGTTTCAAAAGCCCTGAGAATTGGCTGATGGTTTTTGCAGATGGCTTCCCTGAGGTGAGCCATGTACAGGTGTCCACTTGGACATGCTCTGTCTTACACATCTGTCTGTAGCATTACTTGCCCTCATTTTTGTGAATTAAAGGCCATTTATTTTTTTTAATCATTGTTATTCATAAAAAATGAAATTGTCTGTTTGCCGGGAGCCAGTCCATCCTTGCTGTTTCAAGGGACCTGGCATATATGGCATACTGTTCTTAATATGTTTGCTCACCTTCTTGGCGCTGTGTTTTAACCAAGGTCACTCCTCCAAGAAAGGTTGTTTCCCCAGGTAGGGATTTTCCCCTGAAGTTAGGGAGGGAATAAAACCTCTTAACTAAGTGCCAGGTGGGTAATTAATCACTTTAACTACAAACAATCATGCTTAAGCTACATAATCTTTACTCCCTGGAATGGAGATAAACACCCCAACCTTTGGAATAGAGATTGATAGGATTGAATCAACTGGTATAAATACAGATGTAGCAAGAGAATCTAGACACAGAACCTAGAGACAGAAGAACTTCGCTGGAGAGAACATGGCAAAAGATCCTGGACAGAAACTGGCCAGAGAACCTAGAGACAGAACATGGCAAAAGAACCTAGAGCAAGAACCTGGCTACAGAACCTGGATAGAACACAGCAAGAGAACCTGACTAGAACCTGGTGACTGAACCTGGCTGGAGAACCTAGCAAGAGAACATGGACACAGAACCTGGCTGGAGATCCTGGCTAGAGAACCCAACTATGCTGATCAACTGAACGCTGCCTCCGTGTCATTCCTTCTTCGCCGACTCCGTCCACACCTTTGGGGACCCCTGGACCTGCTGGGGCTGGACCCCAGCATATGGTGCCGTTTCTGCTTTTACTTGCTCCTCACCCCAGTCACCCTGAAGCCTCGCGGTCAGGCGAGTGGTGTCAACCGTTCCTTGCGTGGCTCTTGCATCTGCTAATTGCCCACCCCGGCGCCTCCCCTGAGACGACTCCTATTAACACTGTGCTCGCTCACTCCAGGGCTGTCGGTGCTCTGCCCTGCGGTAGCTCTGGACCAGCTCTTGGGCCTGGGAAGCAGAAGACGTCAGAGCTTAGGGTCACTAGTGGGAGGGAAATGGCCTGGGACACTCTGTCCGCATCGGTGGTGGTTGGGGGGTCACTGTGCCTGATCGTATGTCAGGACTGACTCACACGGATAGGCGTGAGATGGCACCTGTAAGTCGGGTTCTGGGAGTGATGCCCTGTTCTCTCTCCTGGTCACGACGTGGCCTCCTCAGTCAGCTCCTCCCTTCACGTCCCAGAGGAAGAAGGTCCTGTATCTATGGAGATGCCTCTGTGCCAGCCTGCCCCCCTGGCACCTGGCGTGTCCCCTCTGCCTCCCTGGGCGCCTCTGCGCCCCCCAGGGTGTGGCCTGGGCCTCCCACGAACCCTCTGCAGAAGCGGAGCAGGAGCCAGGTGCAAGGTTCTCCTGCCTGTGGGATTTTCCTGCCTGTGGGGTTCTCCTGTCTGTGGGGTTCTGTCTGTGGGGTTCTCCTGTCTGTGGGGTTTGCCGCTAAGTGTGAGGAAGGTGGGGGGGTTGGGGGGGGAGTCAAGTGCATGGCTAATACAGTGGGGCCTTGACTTACGAGTTTAATTCGTTCTGTGACGGAGCTCGTAACTCAAATTACTCTTACGTCAAATCATAAAGTGAACGAGTGAGACACGTGATGCTGGGCTGATGTGGCGTTCACTGTGACGTTCGCTGTGCCATCTAGCAGTGGGGTGTCTGAAGCTGGCTCGTAACCCGAATTTTAGCTCGCAACTCAAAGCAAGAAATCGGCTGAGAGACGGCTCGTATCTTGAAAAACTCGTTAGTCGGGACACTCGTAAGTCAAGGCCCCACTGTACAGGGTCGGTCCCTGCCGGGTCCCCAGGGTCCACTGGAGGAAGCAGCCACTCAGGCCCGAGGGAGTGACAGTACCACAGCGTTGGAGGGAGCATAGCTGCCGCCCCACACACAGGGAGCTCGCCGCAGCCTGGTGTCGGCGGCCTGGTGACCGCGGCCTGGT
>NW_006298272.1:2211818-2212517 GCF_000327345.1 Myotis davidii
GCCCGGGTGCCCCAGGAGGCAGTTTCTCAGGGCCAAGGTGGCAGCGTCTGCCGTGCCCCTCGGGGAGCCCCATCTGTGCGAGAGGACGGGCTTTCTGGTCCCCCTTTCCCCAGTGTCCCAGTGCAGTGTGGGGGATTCTTCAATACTCCTGGCAGGCAGTGTGAGCTCACCTCCAAGACAAACACGGCCGGGAGTGTTTTTACTTGGGGGCCGTGTGGTGTTCTCTGAAAATTTCTCGTTGCGTTCTCGCCGTTTTTCCAAACAGACGGTTGTCTGTGGCCCACGCCGTCTATCAAATACTGTGGTGATTTTCTAACAAAACCCGTGTGTTTCATGTTTTTCTTTGGGAAGCGCGCTGGCAGCCCCTCCTCGTTGGCGGCCCGGAGCCCTGGGTCTCCTGCTGCTGGGTCTCTGCTTCCGCTGGTGCCGGAGGTAGAGAGAGAGGACGGTGGGCGTGGCGTGTCCGTGGGCAGCAGGTGGGCGCGGCACAGCGGGAAAGGAGGAACTGGCCTGACACAGGCCCCGTTAAGTTGAGACACCGCGTTCCGTCGTGTTGTGCTCAGCCGTGGGCTCCGTGGATCCTTCGCTCCTCGGCTCCTCGCCGTCACGGGCTGGTGTCTCCCGCGCTCTCGGTGTGGCCTCCGGGGAGGGTGACCCGCCTCCCTCCTGTCCCAGGGGTGGAGTCCGTGCCTGGGAGAG